>NW_010399237.1:5199-5763 GCF_000710305.1 Buceros rhinoceros silvestris | reverse complement strand
TCCCTCGCAGGAGCGGCGCTCCAGACGAGTGGTGCTCGTGGCAGCGGTGCTCATGGTGGGGCTCCGAGGCTGTGCTGGGGCTCGGACGTGCGGCTGGCGCGGTGGTGAAGGAGGACTCCCGTGTGATCTGGCATACAAAGGGTGCTTGTAAAGACTGAAACTGGCACGGCTTGGGGCGCACGGCGATCACTTTGCCGAAAAAGCGGTGGCAGCTCCCAGGCGGTGAGGGGGAGAGTTTCGCTCTGCCTGCAGCACGGCTGTGGCAAGCGCAGCGGTCTCAGCAGCGACAGGGCTCAGTCGGTTCCCAGGCACGGGGTTTCCCGGTGCAGCTCGGCAACTCCGGCGAGCAGCAGAGAGCAGAGACTTCCGCGGCACGGCGGCGAGAGGGTGGGAGGTTCTGTCCCTCATGGTGGCAGCGGCGGCGACTGCTTTCACGTGGCGGCGCTGGAAGCTCTGGGACAAGCAGCAAGAGGAGCCGGTCGGTCCTCGGACAGTGGCAGCGGTGGTTGCAGGGAGCAATCCATCCCTCGCAGCAGCGGCGCTCCAGACGAGTGGTGCTCGTGG
>NW_010399237.1:0-4628 GCF_000710305.1 Buceros rhinoceros silvestris | reverse complement strand
TAAAGCCTGAAACTGGCACGGCTTGGCTGCGCTTGTAAAGCGACAGCGGCGCAAAAACTTTTAACCAATGGGGATGCTGCTAACGTCACATGGTAGGAATACAAACACTATTGGTTAGTTTAAAGCAAACTTCTCCTAAAAAGGAGATCTTTGCCAACCCATCACACCTCTAAAACAATCCACACTGGGGACACTGCGGACTCAGACATCACTCGCCTAGCCTAGGGTCGGATTGTATATGAACCAAGGTAACTTCTACTTTCCCTTTCTCCTCTTAATCCATCACTACGAATTGCACTCAGACAGAAGGGAACGCTTATTCTGCTTCATAAGGAAATGCTTATTCTGCCCTTGAATGTCCACGGACTGCATCACTAGTTGTCTTAATCATAGTAGCAGTAATTTTAGCTGTAATACTTCGGAAGCCTAAATTCTAGCAGTCTGTGTTTCACGTAACCCCACGTTAAGTCTGCTCTTAGATTAAATGAACCTTGTTATACTTGTGTGCCTGTTTGTGTGCACACCTGGGATTTTTTTTAGCCACCCCAGGATCTTTTGGACCTTACTGGAACAACACCTCTCCCTTCCCAAACAGGAAGAGAAAGGGAATAAGGGAGAGAGACTTATGGGATGGAAAAAAAACAAACTAAAAAAGCATTAATGAAAATAACAACAATAAAATGAAATATAACAAATATATACAAGACCAAGAAGGAACCCAACCCCCCCTGATGGCAACCATGTCACCACTGATGCCATGGGCAGGCACTAGGAAAGACCCAGACTGAACTCATTAGCAGACAGGAACTGGATTCAGAAGCTGGATTCCGGATCTGGATTCAGGGATGCACGGATTGGGATTGGAGGCAGACAGAGCCTAGGGTCGGATTGTATATGAACCAAGGTAACTTCTACTTTCCCTTTCTCCTCTTAATCCATCACTACGAATTGCACTCAGACAGAAGGGAACGCTTATTCTGCTTCATAAGGAAATGCTTATTCTGCCCTTGAATGTCCACGGACTGCATCACTAGTTGTCTTAATCATAGTAGCAGTAATTTTAGCTGTAATACTTCGGAAGCCTAAATTCTAGCAGTCTGTGTTTCACGTAACCCCACGTTAAGTCTGCTCTTAGATTAAATGAACCTTGTTATACTTGTGTGCCTGTTTGTGTGCACACCTGGGATTTTTTTTAGCCACCCCAGGATCTTTTGGACCTTACTGGAACAACACCTCTCCCTTCCCAAACAGGAAGAGAAAGGGAATAAGGGAGAGAGACTTATGGGATGGAAAAAAAACAAACTAAAAAAGCATTAATGAAAATAACAACAATAAAATGAAATATAACAAATATATACAAGACCAAGAAGGAACCCAACCCCCCCTGATGGCAACCATGTCACCACTGATGCCATGGGCAGGCACTAGGAAAGACCCAGACTGAACTCATTAGCAGACAGGAACTGGATTCAGAAGCTGGATTCCGGATCTGGATTCAGGGATGCACGGATTGGGATTGAAGGCAGAACGGACAGAGCCCTCCTCAGACGCCGGGCACTGAAGAAGAGAGCTTGACCCTTGTGATGCCTCAGCTTTGTACCGAATATGATGTCTATGGGATGGAACACCTTGTTGGTCAGTGTAGGGTCACCTGCTCCTCCCCGCAGGTGCAGCCTCTCACTCACTGCACCCCCACCGTGGCACACGGGATTGAGCAGTGACCTTGGTCTGCACAGGGGCAAGTGTAAGCCAGAGCCTTTCTGCATCCCAGTCCTTGGTGGGAACTGTAAACACAAAGCCCTATAATTTCTAGAAGCAGACAGTGTCTGCAAAAATATGCTGTTAACTTCAGAAAGTGCAGTCACCTAGAAGAGAGTGAGCTGGAAAATAAAATCACTGAACAGAACTGGCTCTGCTCCAACTCAAACATTCTGTTATGAAAAGAGTGTATTTCCTGAGCAGCTTCCACTTAGCGGGAAAGCCATTTGCCACTGAACAGTATTAGGAGAGTCATCTGTCCTGCTCAGCCAGAGAGCTCATGGCCTGTTCTTTTCCTGCTGTTCTTGGGTTACATGAGCCACTCAAGGGCAGCTGTACAGAAAGGGATCCATTTACTGCCATGTCTCAATGACCTCAGAAAGCAGGACAAACAGGCTCCATATGCACCTTCGCTCTTGTGAAACAGGGATGAGGAGAAGTATATTTGGGGAGGAAGCCAAAGTACTACTTCCCATCCCCCAGCCTGAGGAAGGGTTGAACAGGAGGCTTTGTGGGCCATGCTCATAGGAGGATAAAGAGAAAAAACGAGAGAGCATGGGCAGGACCAAGGGCACAGCCTGCACTCTGTCATTGGGACAAGCACCTCAGTGCCTTCAAAGATTGCAGAGAGCCTCGGTGAAGCTTTTACCAGTTACACATTCCTACCACCACCCTTAAGCTTGGGGCTCTTTTACAGCTGTTTCAGTTTCGATGAAGCAGTAATGTTCAGCAGACTGTGCTGAACATCGCCAAATAAGCTCAGGCCTGCTGCTAAAATCCCTGCATAGCACTCTGGTTCCTGCTCTCTTCCCTGCCTTCTGTCTCTTGCCTTTATGCTGCCAACCCCAAACCCAACGAATGTGTGCTCTGATGCACATCCACCTGTGAGCAATCTATTAGAAATAAGAAAGTTGGATCTGGTCACTTAAGAAACCAAGATATCATTATTTAAGAAAAGCAAACATACAAACAAGGAAGCTCAAAGACAGCCATGTAATAACGGAGCTCTAGGAATTTTGAGTAAACCATCTAGTATCAGATACAGGAAGGGCTGTCTTACTCTTTTGCTATCAGCTTTGTGGTGAAAAATGCAGGGAGCTTTTGAGTATCCTTATATTCTGAATATTGGAAATTCTGAAGCTAAAACAGCCCATGATTGCAGAGGACTTTGAAATGCTCTGTTTTATTTCCTCACACTTGTCCTAAGAGGTTTTAGTCTTTAAGATAATGACTATTCATCCCGTCACTATTTTGTAAAAATCCAGTAACAGAAGGCAATCTTCTAATCTCCTAGAATACATAGGTTTTGTTTGAATACGAGAAGGCTACAGGGAAACTAAATTATTCTCTTGAAATAGTCTCTTTTTCTGTGTATATATGTACATATATGTGTGTGTATGTATGTTGCCACCCTTTAGACCCAGCTGGCAACTAAATCCATGCAGCTGTTTTATTTCCTTCTGCAGGAGAAAACAAAACAACTTAAGGGTCAAGGCAGGGAATAAAGGAGGGCTAAACACACCATTTACAGCCTCAGGTAAAAGACAGACTTGACTAGGAAAAAAAAAATTAATTCAAAACAGCAAAACCACAACCAAATCACCAATTAAATTAGACAAAAAAGACAAGAGACAAAAAAGGACAAAAAAAGAGAACAACAATATCTTAAATATACCTTTCCCCACCTCACCTTTTTTCCTGGGCCTGACTTTACTACCTCATTCCTCCATCCCCTGAACCCCCCAACTTGGTGCCAGGGAGCAGGGCAGGGAAACCAGGATGGGTGATACAATAATTTTTTAACCCTCTGCATGAGGTTCCAGCTGCTTCCTCCATAGAAAACACATCTCATAGGTTTCTGCGGCCATGTGGTGTCCACCCCAGAGGAGACAGTCCGACATGAAAGTCTCCAGTACATGTGGGAGGTCTGCTGCCAGGGTCAACTTTCACAGCGCTGCACTGAGCCAATGCTGTACCTCAAAGCCATCGCATTTTTCAGGCATCTCTACATCCCACCTGTTTGTGCCCCTCCACTAGTGCTCGATAAGTCAGTCCACTTGCCACAGGCTGAAGGAAGTCACTACACTGGCATGTATTTCAGCAAACTTCTCTTGGCTACCTCTGCAACCACAAGGTTGTCCTCCTCTCTTTCATCCCGCCCCCTTCAAAAAAAAAAGGATGTGCAAGAAATGAAGGGTGTTTCTCCCCTTAAAAAGGCTTATTGGCACAGCCTGGGCCAGAGGTGGGAGCAAAACTGGAGCCAGGGACGTTTTGTTGTAAGCTCTTACACGGACCAAGCTAGCAGCCCCATCCCCTGCTACTGAAAACTGCACTGAACTCCTCCCTCTGCTGCCAAAACCACACCAAATCCTAAACCACAACAGTTTTTTCACCTAATGAAACAAGAAGAACAAAATTAGTTTAAAATCTCAACTAACAGCATTATATGGTTTTATGTAGAGATGGAGCTTTTCAGCTCCTTGTAATTAGCATATCTCTGACTCCGATGGAGCAGTTTGAACTGGCTGAAAACCTAGCCCAAAAAGTGGCATTTTATTTTCTAACTGAATTTCAAGCTACAAATGGAAGTCTCTGGTTTGGTTATTTAATTTTATTTTAAAATGCTAAAGGAGTATTAATGAATCATGTTTTCCAAAATTTGTGATTGCAAAAGTTCCTGAGACAATGAGATTTGGGTTTATCTTGATTCTGTCATGCTTTGCTTCTGAAAGGGAAAAAACAAAAAACTAACCAAACAAAAAAGACACAGGGAAATGAAGTTATTGAGGATAAATCTAGACGATAAACAAACAGCAAGTGCCAAACAAAATAAGCAGAGTATGTTGAGGCGTCTAACGCATTTTTATTTT
>NW_010399236.1:0-6881 GCF_000710305.1 Buceros rhinoceros silvestris | reverse complement strand
GGTTCCCTTTGTTGCCTCAGTCTCTAATTCTGACCCGTCATTTTTGACCTGCTCGTGGTTATTCATAGCTCTTCACACTCCATCCATTTCTTGACATAGAGGGCAACACGTCTGCCCCTCCTTCCTCACCTATCCCTTCTGAAGAGCCTGTAACTATCAATAGCTGCACTCCAGTCATGAGGTTCGTCTCATCAAGTTTCGGAATGGCAACCAGGTTGTAGCTTTGTAGCAGCATGGTAGCTTCAAACTCCTCCTGTTTGTTGCCCAATGCTGTGTGTGCTGGTGTAGAGGCACTTCAGCTGGGCTGTCAGCTGCATCACCTTCTTGGAGGAATAACCTTTAATTCCTTTGAGATATTTCACCAGTGTTTTCCTGTTGGCTCTCACTACCTCAGGAGCCCCCAGCTTATTTCGGTATCATTTCAGCTGTGCTGCAGCGTCCCCAGCACACCTCAGAGCAACAGACTGAGGTCCCTTGCTTGTATCCTGTCCCTCTAACCATGATGTGTCATCCACACTTACCAGAGGCAAGCCTGAAATTATCCCCCTTCCCCTTCAAGTCTAGTTTAGAGCCCTGTCAATGAGCTCTGCAAGATCCTGAGCCAAGACCTTTGTCCCCCTTTGGGAAAGGTGAATCCCGTCTGACCCCAATAACCTGATGTTATGTAGACCATCCCATTGTTGAAAACACAAACATGGTGGCAGTGATGCCAGCCATGAAGCCGTGTATTGACAGACAGATCTCTGTTTCTTCCAGTATCACTGTCTGCAGCTGGAAGGAGAGATGGGGGGAAAAAATAACCTGTACCCCAGATTACCTCACTGATATCTCAAGGCCCTGAAATCTCTTTTGATCACTCTTGGACTATGGGTTGCAGCTTTCTCTCCACCTGTGTGAAATGTTATGTCAGTAATGGTTAACAGTCCGAGGGCTGTGCTAGGTTAGGAAGTTTCCTAATGATATCCTTAACCCTGGGCCCCAGGGAGACAGCAGGCTTCCCTGTGAGGAGGGTCTGCCTGGCATATTGGACCCTCTATTCCCCTCAGAAGGGAGCCACCTACAACTGCAACCCATCTCTTCTTCCTGATGGGGGTGGTTGTGATACGGGGGTAGGCCTTTCTGAGCTCGGAGACGCCTCTGGTGTAGATGGACTGTCATCCACATCCTCTGTTTACTGGTCTTCCACATCCAGAGTCTCATACTTATTGTACAGGCACCTGGGAGGGTGAGGTGGGCAAGGAGTGAGTTCGCCTGCCATCCTGAGTGTGGACTTGCCACCACTCACTTTCCTTTAGACTGTTGCCTTCAGCCTGGTGGGGAGAGGATACAGGGTCCCTTGAACTTGAACACTTTCTGGTGAGGGCTCCTGTTTCTGTCTCAGGGAGGACAGAGCTTGGCTCCACCAGTCTCTTTCTTGCTCAGTCTCCCTGATGCTCCTTAACCTTTCTGCTCTCTCTTGCAGCTCTGCCACCAGGCTGAGCAGATCATCCACCTGGTCACACTGCACCCAGCTGTTCTCCCTGCTGCCTTTTGTTACCATGGGAAGGCTCTGGCTCTCCCTGCAGCCTGAGACGCGGAGAGCTGCATGTTTTTGTGGGAGCTCCATCTGGGTTGGTTGCCACATATATTGTGGTGAGCGTAGAGAATATGGCTTTCTGCTGGGTGGGGACCACAGCTAAGCTCCTTCAGAGAGGTGTGATGACCACCAGTTGAACTCACCTCTTGCACTGGCAGAGTTTTCAGCACCCTTTCTGCGTGAACTGCTGCACTTGTGCTCTGGCTGATGTACCGCTCTGGTTGCAGGGGTCCCCACGGGCTTCTGTGGGTATTGTCACTGTTGCCATGGCAGTGGTCAGGCCTCCTCAGCCTCTTGCCTGGTTGCTGCTGGCTCCTGGCAGCTCTTTCCGCCCCCCTACCAAAGGCATTTCCGTACCAAAGGAAAAACTCAGGAAAACCCCTGTACTCCAAGATCTGTCAGTCTGGTTCTAGAGCAGCTCCCCTCAGCAACTGGCTTAATGTATTCCTTATTATTAAACTGGTAAGATCTAAAATATTTTGTGATTGTTTTCGCTTTTCTGCTGGTTTTCTTGAATGTAGATCTTCTTTCCATAAATTGATAGTGGCTTTCAACTTCTCTCCCATCCAACAGTGTATGTGCTTGAGAGGCAGAGCTGTAGCTGAAAACAAATCAGATGGTGGAATTGTAATAAAACCAAGTTATTTACAGTTAGTCCAGGGAGGCTGAGATACTAGGCTAAAGATTAGTTTTCTGTGAAAAGGCAGAACTATGGCTGCTAATTCTTCTCTTGGATATTTTTTCTCTTCTTTTCTTTTCCCTTTCTTATTAACCTCTCCAACAGCTGAAGAATTTTACTTTGGTGCTCATTTGACTGGAACTGCATAATAAAGCCCCGAAAAAAATTTTGTGTGTCTTTTCTGAGGCTCTACCTCAGTGGACTGTTGAAGCAGACGTGTTTCTGCATACTTAAGGTATGGTTTGAAGTTTCTCTGTTTAAGATTTACGCAACAATGGGCTGCGACAGCAAAGATGGCCAACTTGCTATGCATTGGTTTCAGCAAATGAGAAAATTTTGCAATGTTTCTCTAACAGTCACAAGCAAATCAGTTTTCAGCAACACTCTCCTTCACAATAGGAAGGAATATTCAAGGCATTGTATTGGACTTTCTGTTTTCAATGTGTAATTTGCCAAGGAGAGAAGTGTGTGTGTGGAGGAGGAGGCAGTGAACATTGTGCATCTGGGTGAAATTACGAGCAATAAAATCACCATGAAATCAGCTGGAATTTCCTAAGCAGCTAAACTATGACCATCTAGGGCATGCCGAATGAAAAGGACATGTCTAAAGTAGAACATGCTGAAATGAGGAATGTCCGTACAGTTGACATGAAGCCAAGTGCATATTGAATGAGGTCATTGCTTTAAGTGTGAATGTTTCCCCTCGTTAGAAAGACATACTCATTTTGTAACAAGGAACTGAAACAGAATGCTAATACAATGAAAATGCTTTTAAATTTGTTTTTAATTAGCTTGCTCCTCTATTTTCTTGTGCTTAGAGAATCAATGAGCTCTTCTGTGAGGAACAAAAACATTTCCATAGTTGAATATACATAAGGCCCTGGAAATGCATAAAGAATAACAGCCAGTTGCTTCTGGAAAACTTGCGAATCTTTACAAGCATTGTATAAACCTTAGATGTCTCCATTCTTTGGAGATTACAGAGAGTATTGCAAATACACTTGTTTTGAAGAATTGAACTACAGTGAAATATCAGCATGTGCGATTTAAAGATTTGGAACTTGATCTGGAAACACTGAAAAGCTGATCCCAGGGACTTCTGTGTGATTATTTATTTCCAGATAATCTTTTTGTTCTTTTGATTAACTTCAGAATGTACTATGTGACACTGAATTAATTTTTCTGTTGTGATTTTGGGGATCCTGTGTGCTTTTACTAGTTCTGGGGTTTCACAGCCTGCTTTCCCTTGTAATCATCTTCTACAGCCTGGAAGTAATTATTTGAATTCCTACAACAGTGCTGTGCCAGACCTAATTCATATCGAATTTGGGTTGTAAAGGCTCAGAAATATGCAGTTTTTCATAATCTTTTGTTCTGGTGTTGGTAAATGCAAGTGGCAAGTCCCTGTGGAGGCAGGCTGACTTTCTTAAGCCGTGCTTATCATAATGATGTACTTCTAGCCACCGTTGAGAACAGAGTTGTTCTTTTATTGCCTTCTGCTATTGTCTGAGGGTATCTTAATCTCCCAGTAGATTGTGTCCTCCTGACATCGCATCAGGAAATATGTCGTCACTTGCTAAGACGTGAATGAGACATAAAGAAACTTAGGGACTCATCAAAGTTGAATACCAAGCGATTTATTGGTATAGCAAGAATTGACTAAAGGCCTACTAGGCTGGTGTTCCAGCTTCAGGGGAGTCTGTCTATTGCTTAACAACAGTTACTGATTGTTTAAAGCCCATGGTGGTAGGAGGTTTTGTGACTTATGTGGCTTTAAGTTAGATGTTCAGTGATGTCTGGCTGTGGTTTGCAGCTGCCTACACTGCCCGTTATCAAACTGATGGTAGCCCAAATCATCTTCTAAAACAGCCTAACTAGAAATACTAACTCTTGCCTTCTAGTAGTACATGCTTTCATTTCCTTTAATTATCCTGTAAAAGTGAGGAGGAAGGTAAAGATAAAAGACAAAGCTCTCTTGGAGTCGTGCTGAGCTGTAAGACAGCCTTGGTTCCAACCCTGTTCCCAGTACTAAAAGCATCTCTTCATAACTTGAAAAGCTGATTTCTGTAGTGGTATGGTAGCTGTGTTTGTGTGTACAGTGATACAAAAATGCTACTGTTCTTGACAGCAGTTAAAAACAGCTGGGACTGGATCTGTCAACATTTCATGCAAGTCAGGTAACTTGGTCACTTTTCACTATGCCTTGACTGATCTAAGGTGTCAGCTTCTGCATGGAGTGCCTTTAGTACAGTCTTAGCATTTATCTAGTTTTAAAGAAACCTCTGGTTATTAATCATGGCTTCAGCTCTTGTGGTCTTTTGGAATTCAGGAAGAAATGTGAAAGAAAAATCAGAGGCAACTTTTTACTTGTCCTGGTTTGAGTTAGAACAGAACTAGTTCTGCTCAGTGATATTACTTTCCAACCAAGTGTCTTCTAAGTAACTGCAGTTTCTGAAGTTAATGACACATTTTTGCAGACAGTGTCTGCTTCTAGAAGTGGTAACGCTTGATGTTTGCAGTTGTTACAGGGGACTGGTGTGCAGAAAGTGTCTTGCTTACACTTCCTCCTGTGAGGACCAAGGTCACTGCTAAATGCTGTGTACCACATTTGGGGGTGTAGTAGGTGAGAGGCTGCACCTGTGTGGAGGACTGGATGGGGCAGGTGACCCTACACTGACCAACAAGGTGTTCTATTCCACAGACATCATTTTTGATATAAAACTGAGGGATCACAAGTATCAAACTTTCTTCAATGGCTGTGTCCAAGGAGGACTCTGTCCGTCCTGCCTTTGATCCCAGCCTGTGCATTCCTGAATCCTTTTCCAGAATCCAGCTCCTGCATCTGGTTCCCGTCTGCCGTCCAGTCTGGGCCTTCCCCAGTACCTGTCCAGAGCATCAGTGGTGGCTGTGACGTGATTGTCACCAGTGGGGCTTGGGTTTGGTATTGGTACTGTATGTATTTGTATATGTGTAATTTTATTGTGATTATTTTCATTAATGCAGGTTTAGTTTTGCAATCTGTAAGTCTCTCTCCCTTATTCCTTTTTTCTTCCCCCTTTGGGAGGGGAGAGGGGTTAATAGAGAGCATCTGTCATTTTTCTAGCGACCAGCCGAGCCCTAACCCATGCCAGATTTATTGGTGCCCAAAGTGGGGTGCGATCAGAGGTCTCATAGATTGCCTGAATAGTTAAAATTCCAGCTTGTTCAGTTGAGAGAATACCAGTCTTTTTTCTTTGAGAGTCTTTAAAGGTTGGAAACTAAAGTGGGTTGCTTATGTCATTGCTGAGAGTAGTATTATATCTTTTAGAACTTCCTTCAGAGTTAAGTGTTGTAGTGTCACCTTATCTCTGTATGTGTTATGTTATTGTTTACTTGTTCTTAGTGTTTATTTGAAAACTATCCATTCTGGGCACTGGGTGAGAGCCACTGCTTTTTTGTGGTGATTATCACTGATTTATGTCACATTAAGTTGGGCAGTGACTGCATCTAAGTACACGGGTGTCACATAGTGGATGTTGTTATTAGGTATCTCTTTGGTTTTTCCTCAGGAAACCATGCTTCTCCGCATCATGCTAATCTGACGCCACTAGATTCTGGGATTCTCGTAGTTTCTGAGGATTGCAGATATGGTTATTCCAGTATTTATTGAATTTAGTATTAGTGAATCTCCTGATTCTCTTGTTGTGTGGTGTCAAATTAAAGATTGATGCAGGTGCATGTGTCAGCCAGCCATGTTGGCTTGTAGGGTGGGTGGGTGCTGCTTTGACAATACACACTGCACTTACTCAGACCACGCGAGGCTTTATGACATGTTCTGCAGCTGTTCAGACCCTGCAAGGCTTTATGACATGCCTAACATGTACCACAACTACCTGTGAGCCCCCCAACAAGCCCTGCTGCTGCTTCAACTCCTGCAAAGGCCACTGCCACTGCTTCAACTCCAGCAATGAGCATTGGCGCTATTCCAACTCCCACAACATACCCTGCAGCTATTCCAGCTCTTGCAGTGAGCCACTGCTCTAACGCTAGTAACTCTAGAACACCACAGCTCCCCTGACAGCTACTGTGGCCCTCAAAACAGCTCTGCAGGTATTCCAGCTCTCTGAAAAAGCACTCCCGCTTCTTCATCTCCAGCAAAGAGTACTGCTGATGATCCAACTCCCACAAAGAACACCGCAGCCACTCCAATTCCAGCAGCAACTACTACAAACATAGAATCATCTGGCTGGAAGAAACCTTAAAGATCATCGAGTCCAACCGTTCCCCCTGCACTGCCAGGGTTCCTAAACCATGTCCCTCAACACCAAATCCACATGGTTCTTAAACACCTCCAGGGATGGGGACTCCACCACCTCCCTGGGCAGCCTGTTCCACTGCTTCACAACCCTCTCTGTAAAGAAATTTTTCCTAATATCCAACCTAAATCTAACCTAATGTAACTTGAGACCATTCCCCCTCGTCCTGTCATTCTTAATATGGGAGAAGAGATCGACCGTGGACTCCGCACCCCCCCCTGGCCCAGCCTGTTCCACTGCTTCACAACCCTCTCTGTAAAGAAATTTTTCCTAATATCCAACCTAAATCTAACCTAATGTAACTTGAGACCATTCCCCCTCGTCCTGTCAT
>NW_010399235.1:2077-11391 GCF_000710305.1 Buceros rhinoceros silvestris | reverse complement strand
CCACCCCCCAAATGGAAATTTTAACACAGACTTCCTGTAGAACTGAGCTTGTAGTTAACTCTTTCCAGGCCATTTCCCTGATGCTCTTAGATTCATCCTAAAGCTGTAAAAGAAAATTCTGTGTATTTACGGAGCCAGTTAGTACTTTGAAATACTTATACTGCTATGATGTGTCCTGCACACAAGCTGATGTCTGATATGCTGATAAATCAAGTTATTAAAAGGAAGACTTCAAAGCTGAGCCTTGAGTAACCAAAGTTTCTTGAGCCACCGTAGTAACAGTGAATGTCACTTTAAACTGCTAAAGTAATATTGTATGGTGAAGACAGGCACAGCTCTGTTACGTGTAACCATCTTGAAAACATGATGTGCTTTACACTTATCTTGTGTTCATGTCCATAGTTGAAGTGGGAGCACTGGTCAGCTGGATACGTTAAAAGCAGAGGAAGGCATGATGTCTGCTCCAAAAAGTTTGCAGTCCTTTTAAAGTCAAGACATAGCGCACCGCTCCTAATTTGCACGGACGGAGAAAGAATGTGGGGAAACTAATAAAAGTTGGAGCTGGTAGGGGGAAGTGAATTCATGGAAGTGAGTAGTCATTGCTTTCCTCAGGTGCTGGGATATCATCCGCTGTTTTAAATTTTAAATACTAGAATCAAGTGAACATTTTTTACTGCTTGAAAGTATTTTTATCCAAGCATAGCCCTTCAAGTTGTTGTCATTCCTCATGCCTTTCCATATGAAAAAAACAGACGACCTTTGTCTTTGTTATTATTTTAATAATAATTTTGTCTTCTTACATGCTCACCCACCTGCTCACATCATGAAGTTAAGACTGTAGAGATCACAGCTCTGTAATCAGGAAACACTGATAATCAGGGGCACTCACCCCCCACCTTTCTTTTCAAAAACCTGCTGTAAATGGAAATGGACCAGGTTTCTCAAAGGTGCCAGTACCAGCAGCTGCCCTGCATGTCAGAAGATGATCTACTCCATCAACTTCACTGCTTTTAACGTCCATCTAGACCTGGCTTTAGATGCATTGAAGGTTATCTAGCTTACTCCAGTGTGGGGAAAAGAGACTACACTGCACGGCTCAAGCAAACTGTTTATTTGAGCTTCACTTGCAGGTTTACTAAGCTGCTATTGCAGGTTTTCACAGACACAGTGGAATGACGCACTACTACAACTTAAAAGCAAGAATACACCATAACAACCTAAAAAGGGCAGTAAATATTATATGTGTGTTAGTTAATCACAGTTAAAATCTTACAGCATGCTAAATATTCACTTACCTTTCCAGAAAAGTGACCTTGGCCAGTGTCCTGACCAACAGGGAAGGGTCTCCATACAGGCAAGATGTAGCATTGGAGAGGTGACTTCAAGTTCCTAAGCCAAGTCTTAGGGTTCCTATCCCCTGACTGACGTGACTGTGGGCAAGCCTATGCCTGAGTGGAGTATACCGTCTGGGATGCTTATCTTTGGTGACGTAATGGAGTTTCCTCTTATCTTTCTCTGTTAATCCATGGGTGAGGTTCCTTTCTGTACGCTCTTCTTTTTACTTCTTCTTTTGCTGATCTTGTGATTGTTCTGATCCACAAGGTTGTCAGCTGAAGCTGACACCCAAACCTTCAAGCTTCTCTTTATCTTACTTTCTCAGGCAGCTGAATACTGTCTTAGATTGAGACTCAGAGCATATTATTTGTTGAGAGATTTCAAGTCTTAGCTCAAGTTCTGGTTCTTTGAATGGTGCAGCACTGCCCTTTTGGTCTTTGGCTTATGGACAACTGGGGGCTCAGCTATCTACACAGCTCCCGGTGGGTTGCCTCTGCACAGGTAGGGCATCAAGGTGATCCAAGGCTGGGTCACTTTTGCAATCCTCTGTGAGTTGCCTGCATGTACTAGACAGTACCAAAACTTGTTGAGGACCTATGAGCCACCACCATACATCCAAGTGAGGGTCAAGATCCCAGCTTTTTATTTGCATAAAAGTAATAATTTATCACTTGAAAAATATGTCCAGTTTTATGGTGGTTGCTGTTTAGGACTCTTGTTTAGCAACTTTTTCTCTCCTGGTCACATAGTTTGCCAAAGTCCGTTTGCTTTTCTACAACTACATATTTGCGTGGGTTTTATTAAATAAATGTAAACCAAGGGACTTAAATCTTATTTTAATATAGTCTTTCTTATTTAGAAAAAAAAATCTGTGAAAACTCTTGCTGCAGAAAAAGAAATGTGATCTTTTAAAAGTGCATGAGGAGTATTTAGAAACATCATTTTGAAAACGTGGGAGGCAGTCTATCAAATGTTAACTATGAGCTAAAGGCTAACACTTAGTTGTTACTATTTTTAATTATAATCGAAGTCAGCAAGAGTTTCTGATGGGAGGATGAAATGTTTAAATGTCAATTATTTGTCCCCAGCATATCACATCTGCCTGACTGGTAATAGAGTTATCGGAGAGATGGCTGCTGAATGAATATACTAAAATAATAAAATAAAAGCAGCTTTTATTCAATCAGTTGCTTTCTGGTATGAAATCTTCCTGTTCTGACAGCAAAGACCCTCAGCATGAGATTTGGCAGATTCTGTCTGCAAAATTGTTAAACAGGACCATGAACACCGACTTGTCCTTGGCCATGTCAGAACAGAGAAGGATCCCAGCCAGAATTCAGGACTTTCACATGCTGGTGTTTTGGGATTTTTAGAATGTTTTTAGACTCTTTTAAGACTATTTTTAGAACCTCCTCATCACTGTCCAGTAAAAACTTATTTATTTGCCCAGACCACCTGTATATGTTGCGTTTTCTTTTCTCAAGCAAAGTTCTTGCCAATTTTACTGTTGAAAAAATTTCGATTGACAGCTCTGGGACTTTGATCTTTGTGTTCTCGTCTTATATCCATCATGACAGTGAAATAAGATGCGAGGAGAATGTTTAATTATGATTTAAAAAAAAAAAAGAAGATTGTATTCCATTTCAAATAAAAATCCCAAATTTTTGTAATTTTGCTTGTTTCCCCAACTTGGGGTTATGCTCTGAAGAACAGTCAGGGTACAGGTAACTTCCATTTTCTAGACTCTGGCTACTGCCAGTCTCCCAGGCAGTTTGCTGCAGTGTCAGACCTCTGTGATTTCCAATAGAATTTGTTAAACTAGTATGATCTCAGCAAACATTTTTATTTCTGCAGATTAGTAAATAACTGGAAAGAAGTAGTTGGAACTGATCTTTATCACTGTGAGTGATGTATTGGTAGAGCCAGAAAGACAGATTCTGCAGGACTCGTTTACTCTCCACTTTATTATATACACCAGAGTCCATTGAACATGCATAATAGCACCCTGAATCAAATTATCCAGAATCAAAATAGCATGATTTCTGAACTGATTTGTTCAGTGACCATGTCTGATTCCTAAGAGCGTCTTTGCTATTTTAGAGGTAATCAATGATTCAGGTTCTTTGTGTATAACTTTGGGGGGAAAAAACAAACAAACAAACAAACCCCTCTCTTGTGTTTTCTCTTGATGTTTAGTTGACATGGAGATAGAAGTCTGGATGACAGCCTCTACTAAGCAGTCAGAGAGGTTGGATGGGATTTGGTATGCAGACTGCTTACTTCTTTCTTACAGCTTACAAAAAAACCTGAGTGACTAATGATGAACCCCAAGCACCACCTGCTACTTCTGTCACAGAAGCACATGATGGGAATGTGCAGGAATAAAATGAGAGAAAGAAATTTTATTTTATTCTTTTAGTTTGGTAATTCTTTACCAGTTTTACATAGAAAATGAGCCCTTGTGAAGAATTTTCTTTACTTGGATACCAAAGACTTCATATAAGAAGCAAAGCAATCACACTTTCCTCTTAAGAGCCAATATAGAGTATTTTGAAAGAGCATGGAAGAATCACCTCCAGACAGCTTTGGAGTATAAAGATTCAAACTGTTTTCCCAGGAATGTTTCTTCATTATCTGCCAGTAGCTTGGCATAAGACGACTGCATTGTACATGAAGGACCCATTCTACTCTGTGCACCTTACATAGCTGCTGGTTGCGGTTCGTGGACTTTTATGTATTATGGAAGTCTGCAAATGCACAAAGTCACAAGACACTCAGATTAGGAAAAATAAGTATAAACTTTTCATTACAGTTTATTCATTTTCTTGCCATGAAAAGGCACCCTGCGCATGTAGGTTACACAAGTTATAAATGATGTTTATGATTATATTTTATACAACCTACACTTGATGTTACTAACTCAAAGTATAGCTATTGAATTTAAAGTAAGATTATCAGTTATTTATTAAGGCACTCCAAAATTCATGTGCCATCTGTATTCAAGAAGGTATTTCATTTCTCCTACATTTATTTTTTTGTGTTTATATGACACTTATTACATGAATTAGACGTTTAGCTCAATTTGATTTTGGTTGTATTACAGACAGGGAAAAAATATGGGACCCCTAGGCCTAGATGAAAATAAAACACCTGCCTTGTTTTCATTTGTATGGGATGGCAAGGAATTTGAATGAATAACCCACATATATTTATGTTTAATGTGCAGGTTTCTTTATGCTTGAGTTATGGGTACATATTTGTGATGCTGGAAGTAGATACTACTACTGTTAAAGTATGGGATGCAGTATTAAAGAATCTTTATCTAATTTGCCGTGGTCATCCTGTGGGGAAAACATAATTAGCAAGGAGTAAAACGTTCTCAGGCTAGATTCTGTAACAACCCCTTGATTTTTTTTATGTGGCCACTGCAAAAACAGTGTTGTTTGAGTTCTGAAGGTAAATACAAGTGCAAAAGCCAAAGCTTTAAAGCAGCTGTTGTTTCTGAAATGACACCTAGGATGGACAGAACAAAGAATTTGGCTTTTGCTCTTTCTGCTAAAGAAAAGTGTGCCCAGGCCAAGCATGAGGTGAATTAACACGGGTCTGTGTAGGAAAGCTTGCATTGTACCTCTCTGCCTTATCTGCAGACAAAAAGCAATCGTTTTGGTTGCTAAGGGGAGCAGTCCCATGCCTTCCATACAATCAAAAAGTAAACCATCACAATAAATAAAAGGAAATGCGTTGAAGGGTTGAAAGATACATTTCATCCAGTCATGCTATTTATGAAAGCTGACAATTCATAATGGGTATTGGCAACAGAAAGTTGCAATTACTTCTTTCCTGCTGCTGGGTTATGGTACTGCTCTGCCTACAGTGAGCTTGGGAGCAATGAGTCTGGGGGAGCAGGGCTTTTTTGTCCTATCCGTGTCTGCTGGCAGTTGCTAACAGGTACTAAGATATGGTGCCGTGTAACAGACATTACAGAATAAATGGAATTCTTGTGTTTACCACTTCTGTGGCACTGCCCATGTAACTCACAGAGAAGGTGAGTTATAAGACACTTATGAAATGCTGTTCATACCTCTGAAGATAATTGCAGCACTGGAGGCATCTTTACCATTGCTATAGTACTAGAGGTCTGTAGTTTTAATTTCCAGTTTAAGTTACACACTATTGTCATATCACAGGGACTTGAGTTTCAGAAGCTTTAACTGTTTTTTTTAAACAGCATGGTTTTCTTGGCTTACTTCAGAATCACAGAAAGAGTAAGCTTGCAAATCTTTTAATAAGGCAATTACATGCAGACAAAGATTAAATCTCATGGAATAATAGGTTTTTTCTATATTATTCAGTATCTTTTTGATATTCCACTGTCTCTAGACAAAAGCTCTGAATAGTAATGTGACAAGCCCATTCAGGAGACAACAATACAAGATTCCTTAATTGTGCTCACTTGTATGCCACACAAACCTGCACTTAATTTTCCTGCCTGTTTTGAAAATGTGGAAAGAAAATACTATTTAGATTCAACAGTGCTTTTAGTATTTTATCTGTGAAATCTGCATTTTGTATTTGTAAAATGAAAATGTTGAGATAGTCAATCACTTAAATTTTCCCATACAGTGAAAGTCTTATAATCTCCTGACTCAAAATGTCAATCTTAATATAGAAATGAATTTCTTCATATTAAAAAAAAAAAAAGCAAAGGAACTGTGGAAAATACGGGCTGTAAAAAGGAGGCTGTGCTATTTTCAGTTTGTGGAGTCTGTAACCTCGTAAGTGTTTTCCCAATGTCAGCCTGAGACATAGATCAAGAGAGACATGGGAGTATTGTTTCTTGCCATAGTTTATTTTGTGTCATTGCATATGTAGTAACATTTTTACACTTTTCCATGCTAAAATGTTGTGCATAAAAGAGCTAATTATCTTTATTCCCAGATTTTAGAGGGAGGTTGAGGTAGAAGTGTGATGGTTTCCAGAAGGCGACACTGTATGTTGACAGCAAATCAAAGATTAAAACCAGTGCTGCCTGGATTCCAGCGCAAATGGAACTATGGACATGGTAAAAGGTCACAGGATCTTTCAAACAGAGATGGAGAACTCCTGCCATAAGTTAACTTCTCACTTCACAAAGACAAAATTGTAATCAATACTGTGTATTAATTCCAAATCTATGAAGCCGTTCTGACTGTTTCAGAAGACCTGAGGTATGTTCACCAAGCAAGTAGTGATGATGTTTTTAATTTCAGTTATACAAAGAAATAAACATACTTGTAATAAATATGCGTAGATACATGTATATATATAAATACTACATTAACATAAAAATAATAATTAAATCTTCACTTGTTTGCTCTTGTCTCATAGAGCAATAAGGTCTTGCCTGTAGGAGTCCTTTGTATTTGAAAGATAACATTATTTAATTCAATTTTCAGCACCGTAATACCTTTCTGCTTCATTGTTCTTGTTCAGAATATGGATGTTCATGCTTTCTATTCATTCAGAAAAAGACTTAATTCAGATTTTTTAGAGTAGTGTTTGGCCACATTACATAGTTAGAAATTGTCAGCAATAGAAAGTCCTTCATTGATCAAATATAATCAAGGATATAATTCCAGGTTTCTGTGTGTCTGGTGAGCTGTTCTCCAATGCATTACATTCAATTTCCTGTTAGGATTTCAAACACTAGATGAAAATTACAAAAGCATTTTACAGAGCTTCTTTTTTTTGATAATGGGGTACACGATTTTTCTGCACACCCTTTACTTTCCCACCTGAAAGAGTGCTGCCTGCCTTTTTCTGATGTTGTCAGCTGCTCTACTGCTAAGCTGCTGGAGTCACAGCTGCTCCAGGAAGTGTGAGTCTATCGTCTGTGTTGTGTGATGGAATGAATTGAGAGGTGGAGGTACAGGGGCTCTGGCCGATTTTAGCCAGTTAAGGAGCAGTGTCAGGAAACTGAGAGCAAAGAAGCACCACGTGCCTCTTGCATACTCTAATAATCTGCCTCATGAAGTCATGGTAAAATTAGAAGTCTTTTCAAACAATAACTATCTATCTCCACCAATAAATGAAATAAATCAACCTGACAGGTATTGGAAGTGAAAAAAAGATGATCAAAACCTGTGTGCTATCTCCAACAGTTTTTATTGCTGTGTTTTGTAAGCTGCATTTCAGAGAAAGTGTCTACTACTCCAGTTATAGTATTTTTAACAATTTCATGGTTTTGCCACCTATGTGGAAGTTTAGGTAATTCACACTTATCCATGAGACATATTCTGAAACTTTTCTATACATTTTAAATCCTAATATATATTATGATTTCAGAATTATTTGGTGACATAAAGCTTCTATTTTTGCATTGGATGCACAGGTTAGAAATATACTGCAAAATATAAAGTAAGGTAAAATACAGAGGATTTTTAACATCCAACTCGTTGTTAAAGATGTGCTGTTCATATTGACGTAACACATTTAAGGAGTATGCTGAGTTGCCTGTGTAATCTGAATCCATATAAACCTGATCTTTTAAATCTCATGACATGTAACACTTTCAGCAGACCATAATAAATTAGTAGTAATAATAGCTATTGGCACAGTTTTACTTGGTGGATAAAAATATAATAAAATGTATATACACATATGTAAGTACATATATATACTTTTTTTCATAATTAATTAGGCAAATCTAGCTAGACCAATACCTAAAATGACTAAATTCTCTAAAGGTTCCAGTTTCATTGTAAAATTGACAGTTCTTCTGAGTGAGGGTTCTGTTATAGTGCTGATCATAGTAGTAATCCAATGCGTAACATTAAGAATAAAAGGTAACACATACTAGCACAAAATTTGACTAATTGTTTTTAACTTCTTAAACTGAACACTTTGCATCTAGATTTTACCAAGCACTGTACTGCTAATTACATTAGAGATATTAACAGTTTTCCTACGAATCTGCTGTGCTACAACTTCAGTTATACTATTTTTTTTTACTTCAGGACAGAAATATGACATTTTAATCACAACATAAAAAATGATCATTTAAGACAAAAATAATTTTTGTAGATTTTTTTTTGCTGAGTTCAGTTAGACCTGTACTCCACCCATGTGTGCTAATGAAAGTTGATTAACTTCCTCTCTCCTTCACGGGCACCCCCTTGTTGTGGGGAAAGAGCTTGTGTGCCCTTGTGAGGTTGAGAGCTGTGCTGGTGGTGGCATGTGCCTCCGGTGGGGTCTCCCAGACCAGACAGGTCTCAACTGAAGGGTCAGACAAAGTGTGTCCACGGGCAGGATGGGCTCACTAGCCTTCGGGCAGCCATCCTAGGAGAAGGACAACTCTGACTCCAAACCCGGGCAGATGGAGCTCGTTTAGCCTTGTAAGGCATCCATCATCTAAGAGAAGGATACTCTAACCAAACCTAGGACCCGAGGACTTCGCTGTCACCATCCAAGCTCGCTAGGCCCTGGCAGATGAACCTCAGGTGTAAAGGGTGGAGCCAGTTCCACACACGCTGCGCCTCACCTAAAAAATCCACCGCACGGGCCCGAAGGGTGCACTCATCGCTTGCAGTGAGCGTGGGAAAAGCCCTTCCCAGATCTTCGTTCGCAAAGCCAAGCCATGACCTTCCTCTGCAGTTCAAGATAACATGGTACACTGTTTTACAGACCTCTACATTACTTTCTAGAAATACATGGTAGGGCTTGATGCAAGGTAGCTTTAGGGCTACAATACCCTGAGATTCTGTACTGTTTTTTCTCCCATGGAGATAAGTGTCCATGTTGACATACCCTGGCACTCACTGAAGGTGAGGGGAGTTTTAGCTTTCCAAAGGGAATGAGGTGGTGGAGGGTATCCATCTGGTGGATTTCAACTGAGTACAATGTTCTATATGGGGATAAACAGTGAAGAATTCAGACTTAGCAGCTTTTCAAGAAATAGTTTTACTCAGCTGTAAATGATGGTCTCAAAATGAAGTTGTAAG
>NW_010399235.1:484-1953 GCF_000710305.1 Buceros rhinoceros silvestris | reverse complement strand
AGCGGTTTAGAGCAGAGATGAAATTTAGGAGTAATTTGTAGATAGTAGGACTCTGTGAGTCCCAGTGTGCAACTTCTTGCTTATTATAGGTGATGAATGCCCATAAAACATATGAACAGTGAAATTCCTGATTTCAGTGAACGTCAGTAGTATAAGGACAGCATGCATCCAAGAGAAGAGGTGGGAGGAAGCCTCCTTCGTCCTCCCTCAGCAGTCATGTGTCTCATCTGCCTCAGAAGTCCCCCGCTCCCTCCTTACACCCAGTGTGTTTACACCACTTTTTTTTTTTTGCACCGTGTGTATGTGTGTGCATCACCATTTTGTAAACTACCATATACCCTCTCTCCTCTGCTCTTGTGAGATACTACCTGAAGTTCTGCATCCAGTTCTGAGGTGCCAAATACAAAAAGGGCGTGTAGCTACTGGAGAGAGTCCAGGCGAGTGCCTCAAAAATGGTAAGAAGGCTGGAGCACCTCTGCTGTGAAGAAAGTTTGAGAGTGCTGGTATTGTCCAGCCTGGAGAGAAGGCGGCTCCAGGGAGACCTGATTGCAGCCTTTCAATACTTAGAGGGAGCTTAAAAGAAGGATTAAAGACTTTTTACCAGGGCCTGTAGCACCAGGACAAGGGGAAATGGTTTTAAAGAGAAAGAGGTAGATTTAGATTGGATGTAAGGAAGAAATTTTTTATGAAGAGGGTTGAACAAAGAGGTTGTGTATGCCCCATCACTGGAAGTGTTCAAGGTCAGGTTGGATGAGGCTTTGAGTAACCTGATCTAGTGAAAGACATCCTTGTCCGTGGCAGAAGAGTTGGACTAGATGATTGTTAAAGGTCTCTTCTAATCCAAATTGTTCTATGATTCTCCATTTGTTTTGGTTTAGGGTTTTGGCTCCAGGGCAAGAAGGGGGCTGCTCCTGCCCATGTTTGCATGCAAAAGGAAGTAGCATGGGGGAAGGGGTACTGGCCCATGTAACTGGCATTATGAAAGCAACCCTGGCTCCAATTTTGTACCCACCCCTGGAGCCAAGCTGGGTCATCACTGTGTCTTTGAAAAACACTATAAAAACCCCAACAGTGTTGCTTCTTTTGGCACATGTTTTCAGGTCAGGAAGAAAACTCCCGAAGCAGTCACCTCAGGAACAAGAACTTATCTTCACTGCACTGGGACAGTAAAAGTCTTCTGTGCAGCAAGTAGAGTTTTTACTTTGCTGATTACTGGCGAAGGTGGATAGAAGAGGCACCGGGAGGCAGGAACCTGGAGCTTCCCCCGCCAACCCTGCACTGAGAGTAACCGCTGGCGAGCGAGGAGAAAAAAGATCAAAGCACCAAGAATGAGAGCCTGCTAGAACGTGGATAGAGACCCAGAACATCCCCTGGAAACCTGGTGACTCTCAAGTTTTGCAGCAGGGCTGAGTGTTTCGCACTCAGCACTGGAGCTGTCAGGCCAAGGGATGCACACCCTCTCCTCCCAT
>NW_010399235.1:0-470 GCF_000710305.1 Buceros rhinoceros silvestris | reverse complement strand
CTGGAGGGCAGGAACCTGGAGCTTCCCCCGCCAACCCTGCACTGAGAGTAACCGCTGGCGAGCGAGGAGAAAAAAGATCAAAGCACCAAGAATGAGAGCCTGCTAGAATGTGGATAGAGACCCAGAACATCCCCTGGAAACCTGGTGACTCTCAAGTTTTGCAGCAGGGCTGAGTGTTTTGCACTCAGCACAGGAGCCGTCAGTCCAAGGGATGCACACCCTCTCCTCACATGGAATGGAAAATGGCCGAGCCGAGCCATCTCCTGTGGGAGCAAGAGAGACTATGTATGCAGAGGAAGTTTGTCCCAAATATCAACCTGGAACTTCATGCAAGAAGTTAAAAGGACTGCACACATTTAGGTGTTTTTCTTCCTCCCCTCCACCTCCAGCAGAGACCGCGTGTGAGGGTTCATAGTAAGCGGAGAGGAGGGAAGGTATATGTGTTTATGTATTTAATATCACTGTTCTCT
>NW_010399234.1:8093-12524 GCF_000710305.1 Buceros rhinoceros silvestris | reverse complement strand
TGGGGGGTGGGATTGGGGGCGGGGGGGGACACAACACCCACCACACACTGCTGTCATCTCATTTTTACTTTTTTCTTTTCCTCCAGTTGTTTGTGGGGTGGTTTTTTTTCCTTCTAGTGTTCAAGGGACAGTAATGTAATTATATGTATATCAACAGTCATAGCACTGGATGATTTCCTCTATCAGAGCAGGTATTAAAAAAACCATACAAAAGATTTGTGATCTGTTAAAATTGTGTTAATAGGATGCACTTCAGTGCCAAAGCACTGTGTATCTAACACTGCAATTCGTCATAGGAAGTCTTCTAAAGTTGTTCCTTTTATTTCAGTAGAAATAAAAAGATAAGTAAGCATCACTAATCCTAGTACTGATTTTATGCAATCCTGTTTTATTTGCACAAGTTTTGAACAATATCTGCTTTTCCACCCATTCTTTTTTCTGACTAGACCTATTGTCTAGTGTATCTACTCCAAAACTAGAACTTCCAGGAAAATTAACTGTGACAACTATGGATAAAATCATGTTTTGTTTATATTTCAGGTACTAAACAGCTGCTACTAAATATTGCTACCAGATGTTCTAGAATTATATGCAACATTATGCTCAAATTTAACTTTTACAAAATTACAAGCTAATAAAAGATGACACTACTGTAGTCAAATGATTGATTAAAGGAAAAGCCATTAAGTTCCTTTTAAGCTTCACACCCCACTACCTCAAATAACTTGTCATTATATACATCAGTGAACAGATGCAAATGTCTGTACCATTTTGAGGTTTCAGTACTATCCCATATACCAATTATATATCCAGATGCCTTTTGCTTTAACAGCCTCGTGCACATCTGGCCATCTTAACCTGAGCACATGATGACTGCTCATTTCATGGTTAAACTACCTGCAAGATGACACAAGTCTGGGTTTCACACAGTTCACATAAGGACTATCTATTTCTACTGCACAAATGAGCTTGAACGCAGCTAAAGTGACATTTTACACGTTGAAGACACTTGGAATCTAAACACTGGGATTTACAGAGTAACAGAACATACCTAATTTTGCCGCGTTACATCCAATTTCTCTTAGACACCTCACTTGTGAAATAATTTTAAAAGCTGGAACATTTTTTGTGGTTTTGAGGGGTGGGAGGGGGTGTTTAAATGAAGTCTTACGATGATAATCAAAGTACAGGCTTTATTTTGCACAAGCTCCCCAATTAAAGTCACAGAAAAGTATGCAACAGCCACTGTAGCTAACAGCCCTTCCCATCCTCTATCACAATAAACATAAGTAACATCAAACAGGAGTGACAGCCAGTAATTATGGAACAGAAAACTGTCGTGGATCCTTATGTACTAATGAAGCCAGGCACAAATATAGTAAATCTAAACAGCTCCTTTCAATCTTCTAACAGCAAAATACACACATTATCTGGTCCACAGAATACTTTAGAAGTTTGTATCAATCTGTGTCTAGGCAAGCCAATAAAGTCTTCCACCTAATTCTACCCTCACACATAGCAGCAGAAGGTCCTCGCCAAGTAAATTGCCACAACTTGAAGCTTGTAACAGAGCCCATTAGAGTCAAAGGCACTGTGAGAAAAGGTCCTCAAACTGTCTTCTAAATCAGGAGAAAGTTCACTGAAGTCAGCAAAATCCCCCTGGGATGACATGGGGGAAAAGAAATGCAAGTGCAGAGCGGCTCCAGCTTAGTTTCAGCAGTTAAACAGCTTGCACTGAAGACAAGAATATATATGTATCCCTTCATAAACTTATTCCACCATAAGTATATCATTTAGAGAAACAACCATCAAACACAAGAAAGGAAAAGGAGAAATAGTGAGGAAGATCAGCCAGAAACGATTGTTTATAGCTTTAGATATCAAATCCTCAGTTAATGTACACTCGCCTAGCTCCACTGAGGTCGCGTAGCCACACAATATACACAGTTGAGCATGTGGCTCCAAATATTTAACTGTTCAAAATTCTAGTGTGCATCCTTGCGTAGCAGAGCTCCTCTGACTAATCACACTAGAGGTAACCACATCTTAAGTGTGTAGTTCTAAATTGAGTAATATTACCATTAATAACAGTGCCTAATTAAGACATCTATAATGTTTTTAATGAGAAAAATTGAAAGTCCTTCTGGAATTTTTCCAGTCAAATTAATTCTGAGGACTTTAGACGTTATTACAAGTAATGGTACAGAAATGAAAATTAGGTCTAAATTAGGACATGTCACTGTATTTAAAAGCCAGAGAAAAAAGGAACCACATTCCATTTCCTCCTTTATACACAGTTCTCTGCTGTAACACCACACAGGGGAAATAAAAACACCGTTTCATAGTCTGTTCTAAGTTGCTCTGCATATAGTTATACCTGGTGCATCTCTAAGGTCTGCACATAGTTTGACATGCCACTTTTAAGCTTTTTTTAAACATCACATCAGTATTCTCTTGTGAATAAATATTTCCAGACTCTTAAAGTGGTTTATACAGGCCCAAATATTTTTGGCTGTAATTCACAGGAGTTATGGGAATTTCCTTGCTCTGCAATGCTGCATGGTTAGGCAGGGAGCCATTGTGGTTTAAAATGACCAGATCTAGCCTGCTAAAACCACACAGGAAGAAGAGAATCCACGTGGTCCCGACTGATGCTCTTCAGGAAAACAACCAGCCATTGAAAGGCTAACAAATCCGGCAGCTCTTCACTGGTGCTCCTATAGACAGGTCCTTCAAACTACTCCATGCACATTTCTGGTCCACAGTTGCTGTTTCTTTATCCTTGCTTTCACTGTAAGAATTCAACAAGCATAAACCCACAACTCTACTATGCAGCTGGACCAGGTTACTTTGAAGATATAAAGACACTCAGTCCTTGCTCTTCAAAACAGCTTATTTGAGCACTTGCTTTCATACCAGTAACACAAGTTTGAGTGTGTTCAAAGATACACACACAGGTTCCAAACATAAGAGCAAGAGTCCTGACTGTGTTCTGGCTGGATTCGATATGAATATCTCGGGCTCCCTTAGAGGAACTTGACGTGAAGCCCCAACTGAGTACTTTTTTTTAAAGTTCAGAAGCTTCAATCTTAAAGCACAAATACAAATCAAGGGAACAGAGTTACTAACCAAGTATTACCTTTGGGAGTAAAAAAAGCCACTGCAGGATGACAAGACCCACAAAGCTTACCTGTGCTTTTGCCTGACTTACACTGTGTTTATGATCCTACATATATTCATACATACCTCACATGCGTATATACACACTCACACACCACGTATAGTACAGCATACGCTATGCATACTCATAGCATTCTCTTGACTGCGGTACCTAACGCCTTCTCATTTCATCTCCCCATTCTACCATGAAACTCTTCTCTCCAGATCGTTCAGATTCCAAAAACCAAATTTGAATTCTGCTGTTTGTTGTGCCTTCAAACACAGAAGTTCATCAGTGTGTGTTTCTGGCAGGTCAGCTAATTAGGTGGTTTGTCCTTGAGCACAGAGATTGCACAAAAGACTTTTTAATGAATTGTACTAACACATGATATTGTCAGTGCTTAGATAATATTTTGAACGGGTTTACAGTTTACAACAATTAGAGTTACAAGAATAGCTGGGACATTCAGATATACGCACATGCCTAAAAGCTCAGAGAAGTTTACCCTCTTTCAAGCCACAGTTTACAAAATCCTGGCTTAACTGAATTGCAAGGACTCCTCAGAGGAAGAACATACGATTTTTACCTTCTGTTAATACCATAAATATTAAAAGCATAAAATAAACAGAATGCTCAACTGTTACTGATGCTTGACAGATATATATCCTGGATTTTTAGAAACAACATCAAATACTGCTCTCAAGTGTAAAGCCAAAAAATGACAAAGTTTAAAAAACAAACATTACTTTTCAAGGTCTGGTAATTCAAACGGTGCGTGCCACCTAAATCATAGAAGTCTGAAGAGTGCTAGTATTGAACTGATTTACACATATGGCTGCCATAAATGCAAATTCATATTTAAATGTATCACTCATATTAGCCAACAGTACTTTGTTTCTCACAAAGCGTTTCACATACAGGAGTCTGATGAAATATTATTCAACTAACTAATTCTTAGCTATTAGGTTTAGCCTCTAGTTTGAATTGTGCTATAAAGAAATAAACAAAAGTCCATTTGCAGTAGTCAGCTGCGAATCATTTGATGAAAGATTTCTAGCTAATACTTCACCGAGGACACTAAAGATCATTATATGATATTCCTGGGCTGCACAGGATACCACACATAGCAAGTTGGTCTCCTTTCTATGTGGGGAAGTTTGGACAGATAACACGTATTGCTGTTTCCTCCCTCAGACCATCTCAGATTAAGGCTGCAAACAATGGGAAAGAGAGACTTTCGCGGCACGTCAGGACGCCCCGTGCTGAATTAC
>NW_010399234.1:0-8053 GCF_000710305.1 Buceros rhinoceros silvestris | reverse complement strand
GAAAGAGTGACTTCTGCGGCAGTTAGAGCTGCCCGAGTAGAATTTAGTGTCTGCCCCAATACTTCACCAACACAGTTGTTGGCTGAGCTCAGAAGTAGGTAGATGAGAACACATTATTCCGATGAAGGAGAAAACTGTAGTAATTTGTTCTTTCATGCAGAAGGAGAGAAGCATTCCTAGCAGACCACCTGCCCTCTTTTCTTTGATCACCACTAACGGCAGACAGTGCACAGAGAACAGGAACCTAATTCTTTCAACAAGTTGAAAGCATGACAGAAACATGGATCCAGCAATTGTCACATGTGCTACTGAGTTGTCTGATATTGCATCTCTATGAATACCTACAATTTCCTTCCACAATTCCCCAAATGCCTTTGCACATTAACACCTACTAGGATGACAAAGGGGAATGAACTTGAAATGAAGTACAGCCTGAGGACTTCTGCGAGTCTGAAAGATGGGATTTATCCAGCAATGGTGAAAAGCAGCTGAGAGGACTCCCTTGTCCATCTAGCAGGACTCGAATGGATTCTCATAGAAAATGTCTGCAGTGTCTGATTATCATGATTTAGAGGACAGAGGGGATGAGATATAGTAAATATAGAAGGAATAAGAGAACTTATTACAAGAGAAATCTCTCCTGCTTTTATTCGCACATTTATAAGGACACAACTTGCTTTAAATGCTCACAGGCAAGATTTAATTTAAGATGCCAAGCAAAGGAAATGACAGAGTACTCCTGAAGAAAAAAAAACCAGACAGACAGATAGGGTAAAGGAAAATATTCTTAAACCCCATTGATCCTAATCTTATTTTAGTTTTAGTAAAGCATTGATGTCAATGATGTATTTTGGATTATTGAACAAGAACAAAATTACAACAGGCAAGCTTCCCCTTTGGGTGAAGTCATTCTGTTAACTGCAATTCCCCAAGCGCACTAAAAATACATCTTCATTGTCACAAGATGACTGCAACATATCTTTCGGACAAGGATTAAATGCTGACAGTTAGATGCACTGCAAAAATAGAGAGATGGATTTTTCATTAAGATATAAACTAGTTATTGTAATTAAGTTTTAGCTCTAGTAAAGAGTGCAAGACTCTTTCCAAGATTCCACCCCAACAATGCATGTTCTGGGTTCTCAGTACCAAGGATAATATGTACTGGTGGGCAATGTGGGGCTCCTGAGCTGTAACTGCATCCTTCTTGTTAAAGAACATCCTACAGCACTCTGAACAAGCTCTTTTCTTGCTTTGTATTTCAGTTTTCCCTGCTCTGAAGTGATATTATCATCTAACTTCACAGAAGTCAGGGAAAAAAATTAGACATATAGAAGCATACAGAGAGTGAGGTCCCTTCATTACGTCAGGTTATTCATAGTCCCCAGTGATGCTGTTATGCTTTGAATGACGCATCCACACAGTGTTTTTAACTATAATAAATAGCTGTAAGAGGCAATTAAGGAGAGGCACTCTGAATGCATGTCATCTGCCTTTCCTCTGTATTTGCATTGCTTTCCAACTGAGGGCTTGGCTTCAAGCGATTCCCATGCATCTCTAGTCACAAGAGACAAGCACCCCAACTTTAGTCAAATCACAAGAAGAGGCAAGTGTCCACCAGTATCCCTTGAAACTCAGCTCATGTACTTCACAGTTACACTTTTAAGTTATATCTTCAAAAACACACAACAGCTCACGGCTTAATTTCTCACTTCAAAATGCATCTTTTGATTAAAAACCTGTAGTTTTTTCATTTAACAGTTTCTGCTGCTCTGGAGCTAACATATCGAAATCCCTTACTGATTGCCTTCCAGCAGTCCATAAATATCTTACAGTAAATCCTGCAGCTGGAGACATACTGCTGGTACCTTGCTGGAAGAAGTAGACAGCAAAAAGAAATAGATGGCTTGTGTAAGAAAAAGTATTAACTTGGTTCCACAGAGCATTTAGATTTTTTACTTTAGACTTCACTTGGTTCTAAAGTAAGACAAAACTCCCAAAGTTTTCTACAAAGAGGAGTTATTGTTCCCTTCCAAGAGATTGTTGCAGAGGCACCCACAAAACAGACAGCAGCAGCTATCCGAAAAACATGGATTTATTGCAAACAAATTTGCCTGGCACTCCGACTGTACAGGTTCAGATGTCAGTTGGGAATTATTACTGCACAACAAATTTATGAACACTAAGGAATCTATTCTAAGGAAGGATAGACCCAGAACATGCACAGCTCACTGATAAAGGGGAGATCTCTCACCTAATGACACCAAGGCGTTCGCTTACCAACGCCGGGGTGAGGATCACTCAATCCCAGGGATGTACACTCGGCCGGTCCCGACTCGAGCAGAGAGTCTCCAACTGCACAACCTGCTGCTCCAGGAGGACCAACTCAAAAGTGGTTCTCCGGCAGGGCTCCATTTATACCCTGGTCGAGTATTTACTGGGGTCACTTTCAGGCAACAGACAGGAGGCAGCTAACGGGACCCAGACTCCCAGGCACTGATATCTCTGGGGGGCAGCTCCAGGTGCTTATTAGGTGCTGCTGCAAGGCCCATCTTTTGTGCAAGCTCAGTGCACGGGGTCAGGGAGTTGCACTGCCACAGAGATTCAGATCTAGAGAATTGGTCTGGGGGAATACACCCAGAAAATCCAGAAATCCTGGAGTCCTGACTCCAAGACAGTAACTGATCCCTCTCAAAGAAAACAGTTACTACTTTATGTTAGCATACTTTTAATAGCACACTAGAGATTTCTCCCTTTTAGGTTTCAAAGCCCTTTGCAGATGTGGAAAATGAGGCGGAGCATGCTCATCCAATCTTAGGAATCTCTAGATAAAAGAAGCTCGTCTTTCTAGCCATTGTATGCATACAGGACAGTCAGGAGTCCCCAGGCTGATGCTGCAACTCAGATCTTGATGCTAGTCCATTTACAGAGATACATTAAGACTCCTGGTTTCCGATACACTTCCTTTATGTATTATAGGCATAATGCAGCATTCAACATGACAGGGACTACTCTTGGTGGCAAACAAAAGGTTAGTGCTCTCCCAAGCGCAGTTACAAGACTGTTCTGACATTTCAGAAGTCTAGAGGAGCTATAATTAGCTGTCTCTAATAATATTGCAAGTTCCCACCCATGGAATCTGGGTGCAGTCCTCCGCTGAATTGGCAGCCTTTGGCAGTCTCACTGCCACATGATTTGAACCAGGCAAGTCTCAAAAACACTTCCATTGCACTGTGTAGCCAGCTTGAAAATATCTTCACTGCTCTAGGGAGATGAGTGATCCCTTTGGAATTGGTTTTTGGAACTGTAAACTAATGAATCACTAACAGCTTTGAAGTAGACAAAATGTATTGCAACACAGCACACAGTGCCGCCGAACCGAAGGAAATCTGTTTACAGTGCTTCAACAGGCACTTGAAATCAAGATGCTCGAGAAGGATGAGGCTGTTAAGAGAGAAGAGAAGCTCCACGCGCTGTAAGTGCAGCTATCCCTACCAGGGCCCGCAGCCGTGGATCCCCGGTGCCAGGGATGGGCTCTGACCTGCAGGCACGCTAGTCAAGCACAGCCAGGCAAGCCACAGCTCGAGGGTGAGTGTCCACATGGAAACAGGACAAGCAACAGAGCAAGAAACAACCCTCTTCTCCTCAGCCTGTTGGCGCATGTGCTTCAGTGCTAAGCACAGAGATCAGACATTGCTTCTTTCATACAGACGCATCCAACTACCTACATCCCTCCAGCCACAGCTGCCTGGAGACCTTGTAAGATTTATGCTATATTTGGTAACAGGACAAGGCTGACACCAAACTTTGTATTCGAGCCAAAGGTCAGCTGGTGGGCTGGGAGGAAAAGGCACTGCTTTACAGTTCAGATTCTTAATGAAGCAGCACAATCTGAAGAGAGAGGCTAAAAATATATTAAAAAGATATCAAAGTCCACAAAGTGTTTGCTGGGCAAGGGGGAGGGCAAAGCTCAAAACCCTCCTCAACCTAAGGACACTCGAAGTTACAGCTACTGCTCAAGAAAGCTCCCTGCCCTACTTTTGTCCAGCCAAAGTTAGGCTGTTGCACAAGTAAGATACCTTGGGCCAGAAAGAGACTAAGCAAAAAGGAGCATAACTTTGAAAGGAACAGTTAAAACTTGTCTGGCAAATATGATGAACTAGTGCTGCTTATGCAGGAACTAATTGCATATTTTACAGCAAAAAGTTACTAAATAAGACAGAACACCAAGGAATCCCATCCTTTAAGGATGCTCTCTACCTATTAAACTGCAGTCACACTCTCTAGTGTCCCCTCCTTTTTAGGCTCCATGAGGACTATACACGTTCCAGTCCAGCAGCCCTGCTTCAGCCTTGCCAACAGCACTGAACAAAATCAGAGCGGTTTGTTTAAGGTGCTGAGGGAGGCCGCTGGTCAGAGAGCCCACAAATTCACTACAGATGTACAGGAAAAGGGCAAATTAAAAGACATGCCAATTATTAAAGCAGATTGCCCAAGATTTGCTCTTAATGAAATTCATGTAACCAAAGTCGCAGGAGACAAATACACAGTGAACCAGGAAGGAACTTAGAAAGTGAGACGAGAAGGGAAAAACATTTCTCCCTGCTGTACTGGACTCGACCAGCATATAACAGGCAGCAGTGTAGTACAAACAAAGCAAGGAAGGGCTGTTGTTTACAGTTAAGCAGCTTCAGACCCACACACATCCAAATTCCAGTACACCAACTACAAAGTAGTTATAGAAACACCAAAAAAATAGTTGTAGCGATATCAGATCAGAGCCCTAACTCAGGTGCTGCAGAGCCTTCCCTCCCTTCCATAAAGCAGCTTAAGAGAAAAACGCCTGGGTCACTTCATCCAAAACCTACCCCTACCCCCAGTGCTTGGCACAAAACTCTGCACACCACATACATCTCTAGCTCGTAGGCTGGGAGAGATGTACTGCATGTACTACTACTGCTTGTAAAGCAAAGGAACGTGCTCACAAATCAACAATTTTATGAGAAAAGGGAAGGGAGGCTCTTCAGTTCCCATTGCATTTGGAGCCACGACCAGTGCTACACAGATTCCCCAGGAGCAGTCATGACACGGGGAGGGGCAGCGGAACAGGCCTGGCATGACCTGACTCAGCCCTGCTGCTATTTAAAAACCCCGGAGGAATTAGCTCCAGGCAAGACTGAACCCTGCAGCAGCCCACTGCAGCACCGGCTGAACAGGGTATTTACACCACGCGGCACCCAGGGAATTACTCGCTTTTTGGAGTTGCTCACAGGAGGATTAAGAGGTGGCTGCATCCAAGGCCATAGCTAGCTGAGGATTTTGGCAGAAACTTTCCACTGGTACCTGAGCCTTACGTCTGTATTAGTGCTACTGGTTTAAAGTGACAGTTGCAGTGACACTTTACACTGGAAATAGAGACTCCTGCCCATCAGGCAAGTGAACCGAGATCAACACCAATTACAAAAGCATGACTTATCAAATAGTAAAGATTTTGGGATACCTGAACTACAGGCCATTTCCTGGACTGGAGAAATCGAAGTTGACTTGTGCATCTAACTCCAGCGGCAGGCCCACTCACACACGCTGTCCTGGGAACAGCAGGTACAAAACAATGGATCTCAGGCTAGAAGCCTCTGTGCCACCAAGGCTCTCAAGGCAGACATGAGAACGCTAGTTTGCTTGCAGTCATTACACATGCACAAGGAGAAACTGCAAAAGAACTATTTTTCTAATTCTGTTTTCTTTCAATATTTTGAAAGGCCAAATGCGTTTGCACTCTGCTGTGTTCTTTTTATCAGTGCTTAAACTCAAGAACCGCCAGATGAATTACGAGTCGTGCAAACACCCCAGAAATGGTCTCAGAAGTAGATCCATTGTACATGAACTGTAGGCTCAGCTGTCAGGGGAGGGTTGTTTCCATTTTAAGCACAAAAGAACCTGCAGAAAACTAAGAGCTAGTTTGCAAACATGCCTGAAGGCAGGTTCTCTTCCTTTAAGAGGAAGTTCCCCGAGTCTGTGAAACTACTCATCAGCAACAGTGGTAGGGGAAGAGAAATCACGAAATATCTGACAAAACTTTGGAGCATTTCTCTCTCCTAACAGCTGCCCCATACTTTCTACTCATTTCAGCCATACATTGCCTACCTTTTCCTGGTATCTGGCTTGCTTCATCTTTATTGTTGGAAATCCAACACAGAACAGTCCTTCCCCTACCAGGTTCTCTGGCCCATCCCATTTTCTCTGGAACATACTCACTTCCACCAGTACGCAGTTAAAAACTACTCCTGTGTTACACAGAGGATGTGGGGAAACAAGCTTTCTGATAGACGTACAATAATTTCAGGGAGTTGTTGAAAAAGAGGCAGGCAAATAGCTTCAGAAGAAACAGCAGTGTGTTCTCCTGCAATGAAGACTCATTTAGCCTCACACCTCATACCCAGTTTGTCCTCTGTTCTCTCCCACTGCCTCCCCAGCCATCTAGTCACTTAGAGGAAGGTATCTCCTAAGTTTTGTCTGTGTGGTAACAAGTTTCCCTTCCATTTTTGTGTGTTAAGGTTTGATCTTCTTTCTTGTATCCCTCAATCAGCGAAGGAAATGGACAAGAAATTCAGCCGCTAGGTTCCCAGCACTTCTGTCTTCAAGATATCATTAACTTAAAACCATTCATGGGGCAACAAAATTAAGTCCTCTTTATCACATATGCAGATAGAACTAGATGGCCTTAGGGAACCACTTGAGGGAGAAAGGAAACACATGAAATGAACCAGAACTGGGCCAGATACACAAGTACCAGCCCATACAATGCTTACAGTTGCCTACAACCTCAGCTAAACGTTACCATTCAGCGCCACACTAACTCCAAGCAATCTCCGGACTACCCAGTGGAAATCACCAGCATCTGTGCAAAGTGCTAAAGCAAAGCGACTCCTTGGGTGTGTGTTTTTCTTCACGCTGCGGGAAAATCCCTGTCATTTTCTCATCTATCACCAGAAGATAAACATCTCTAAGAGCAGGGATGGATTTTCCCCAAAGGGCGTGCTGAAGCCCATCTAAGAGAAGTTAAACCACAGTAGCAAAAATTATTCCTCCTTTCCCCTAACACTAGAAGTTCTGGAAGAAAGTCTGAGTAGAAAAAACTGAAAGGACTCGGACTATCTGAATTTTTTTTGAGCAGATGAAGTGGAACAGAGAAAAAGTAATTTGAACAAGGAAATCACAGGAATGCTGATGTATCCAGTCAGCCTGGAGGTAAGGCAAGGAGAACCACTCGTGCTATGCGTGATTGCTTTTTCTTCCTTCATATTCCAGCTAGATTCCACAAACACAGAGCTTGCAGAAATCAAAAGTCAAGAACGCCTTGGAAAAATGATTTTGTTCAGGTTCAACAAGAGTTATGGCAGAAAACAAAGTCTATTTCTATTTTAACCAAATTCCTTCAGCCACCCATAACCAATGCACTTGTGTGCCTTTGACTCATGAAGGAACAAAAACTTTGAAAATTGCACTCTTGGGAAGCAAGTGTAAGAAGATTGAATCCTCATTTCAGAGGGACATAATCATACCGTACCCCAAACTGGTTTGGTATATATTTGTGAGTATATGTAGCACTGCCAGCCTCAGCCTTCTCCTCTTCTTGGTTATAACTGGTGTTTGTGATGGCTGCTGGCAAAATGATCTGTTGGAGCACTCTCCACTTTCCTTATGCCTAAAAGGACGCTGCAATTATGACTAACTAAACATTTGCCCTTCTTGGTTTCCTCTATATGCAAAACACTAGCTGTATAGAAACAGCAGTTCTTTGGCAAATCATAACTAATTATATTCTTGAAAGTTGATCTGCATGATTAAAATAGTACTACATACCCCAGTGTTAAGGGTCGAGGGACCGATGTACCTCGATTTACCTTAACGGAATCCCTCTGTCCTGATAGAGACAGGCAGGGATTTAATAGGGAAAGGAAGAAAGTCACACCTCGGTCTGCTCAGATAGCTAAAACAAACTTTAATATATATAATCAAGCTACACAACTATATTCTATATGTATATGATTAC
>NW_010399233.1:82266-84144 GCF_000710305.1 Buceros rhinoceros silvestris | reverse complement strand
GTGCTAAATATCACAATAAGTTACCACAGGTCTTTTAGCTTAGAATGGCCCTCATTATGGTTACATTACAGATAGTTGTATGTGATTGATTACAGAGTCAATTAATGACATTAGGTAAAAGCATGAAGGGGAGCATACTGGGCAATTCAAAGGATGAAAGGTTGTATTGAAAGACATCTGGTCATGATGAAGATTAACTGTACAATTTCTTCTGGCCAAACATAATCACTAGCAACTAGACATACCGCAGCAGAGCTGGTTGACATGTACATGACAAAGGCATCACCAGCAAGGGACACAATTTTGGTGATGTTCAGGAAAAATTAAAGGAATTGGAAGTGGATGGGGGAAGAAAAAAGGCTTTCTTTTACCTTCTTCTGGTCTATCTCTTCTATCAGGTTAAATGCAGGTGTTAAACATAATTACAGCGATTATGGTCCTTTCTTAGCGCTCAGCTAATGCTGTGGATGGGCAGAGTTACTGAAAAGAGGAAGGAAAATGGAGTTTTTAGTGTGTGCTTTACGGGAATCAGTAGAGGTGACTGATGGTATATGCAGAAGTTGGTGATTTGCCAGTACTAAACTGATGTTGAAGCTGATTATTATTTATCTAGAAGTGGTCCCTACGTGTTCTGCTGCACAAGACAAGTCTTCTCCAAAAAGAAAAATAATGTCTTCACGATGTGATTTGAATAATGTTTGTAGTCATTACTCCTTCCATCATCTTCTCTCTCCATCTACTGAACTATCACTCCAGGAAGTGTTGTGGTTGTGCAGCCATGTGTTTGTGGGTGTCAGGCACCAAGAAAACTTGAAGCCTCACCCCAGAATTCATCAGAAGGAGCTGGAGAGAGGAAATTCTTAAGTGGAAATGGCTTTTCACTAAATTTTCCCTTGCCAGAAAGGGTGGATTTCCCCCAGATGCCGTACTTCACCACGGGCTCTGCGAGGATGCCGGTTTCACTGAAAATCCAATCTCTGTACTACAATAGAAGCCCAACTTTACTGCCATCCATCTCAGCACTCAATAAACCCAATGCCAATACTGTGAGATTCATTGATTATTGGCAAAGGAATTTTCGCTTCTAGCTTTGAAAAAAATTAGACAGTGATGAAACTCATTGTAAGGGCAGCAGAACAGATTCGGTTGTCATGATGAGAAAAAGGAATAATTACAACTCTTAAGTTGTACTGAAAAACAGCTGGGCCTGTGCTGTTTTTTTCTTGAATATTATTTAGACTCCTGCAATTTTGTTTACAGCACAACGCTACATAAGGTGCCATATGGCAGTAGATGAGTGGGTGCTAATAAGAACACGTTTGAGACAACTGTTTCTCTGGTACCCTTTCCCGGCCACCCCAGGAGTGCTCCAAGTTGCAGCTTTAGCCTGCAGACAACCAAAGTTTGCTGTAGATTTTTCCTGGTATCAGCCCAGGTGTTTGGGAGGCCATCTGGCACATGAATAAATTAATGAACATTGAGACTATGCCAAGCCTGTGTCTTTCAGGAAGATGTATCACCTGGATGCTTTGTGATACAGAGGACTTGGGGGCCTTGGGTCTTAGAGCATCACTGCAGGCAATGGTGCAGGTCTAGCTGCTCTCAGCTCGTCATCCACATACAAGCCAACATGTAGCTATGAGACTGGGCTCCCTGGGAAGCAAGTTGAGCATGGGGAAAGGAGGAATCTAAAGGAGGAAATTAGGAGTCTAAAATGGAGATAAATCAATAGCCAACTGGAATGGATGTTAACTCCTTTCCTCACCTTTGGAATAAATACCTTCTCAGCAACCAGCTATGGAGAGAAAGCCACTGTTCACCTCAAACAAACGAGGCTCAATACATCTTAGAGCCCAGAGATACTATAGTTCAGCATTC
>NW_010399233.1:74029-82156 GCF_000710305.1 Buceros rhinoceros silvestris | reverse complement strand
TTCCTGCAAACAACCATGACAGGCCCTTCTTTTCTTAGTGCTTGGTCTACTGCTCAGGCTATATTTTTAATGTAAAATTGTTTAAATGTGGGACTAAATTCTATTTTAACAGCAAAACTGATTTCCAACTCTTCCATTTGTTTTATTTATTCAGGGGCATTCCACCTTTCTTTCACTGAACATCTGACTTGGACTTAGGTTATTCTTGTCAAGGCTGACATTGAGCGTAAGAGCTTCCAGCAGAGTATCTCCATGCTGCTGCATCACCACATGCCTGCTGGGTTCTGCTGCAACTCACTGTCCAGCTGGGAGCCTCATCAGACAGCACTGGTTTCTTCTCAAATGCAGATTAAGTCTGGTTTTAGTACTTAATACCTCCCCATCCTCGGCAGAGAGCAACCGAGCCTGCATTTCGTGCTCGTACATCAGCTGATACAATAGCCAAGACATGGCATTCCAAACAATTGGAACTAGGCTTATCTTGGGTTTTGAGGTTGGGTTTGTTAGGAGCTGCCTAAAAATTGTTCTTATTTGAAACTTTCTTTTGTACCTCCTTTAAGCCATTTGCAATGTGAGACCATTTAAATTACATGTTGGATTGACACAGGGATAAATCCACAGCAATTACTCTAGCGATGTCCTTCCTAGTGGCAATTATGGAATGATCCGTGTGAGGAAGAAATTACTTTTTATCCAAGATAATTATCAATTAGTACATCCCTAGCGCACAATGAAAGAGCTCTTCTTGTGTATACCTCTCCTTATTTTCATGTACGTATATATATGATTGCATATATCATAAACACCAAAGAATAATTAATAGCATGCGGTGTTTGTGTTTATATGTTTATTTTAAAGGTATTTTAGATACAGAATTAAACATCTGTAGCCTATAAAAATGTATTTACTTTTATAATTTAGAATTATACAGATTACACAATTAATATATCTAGGGATTTTCTTACCCACCTAAAGTTTCTTTCTTTTATTTCTTCACTAAGTCTTTGTTACCTGTGACTCTACGTGCCCCCCCAAATTGTGGTTTTAACATATTAAATCTATGTTGATTATATTTTAAGTTATACATACATATAGCATACATATTTTTAATTATACATACATGCAGCATTATCTGTTATATATGTATTATACTGTATACATCACACATAATGTATATACGTGCAATACAATGTATTACAATATAATGTACGGTATAATATACATTAGAATATAAAATGTAACGTGTCATATAACAACATATAAATTATATAACTTATATAATATAGAACACACACGTAACATGTGACATGTAACACGTAGTATGATGTATAATGTATGACACTAACTCATGCTTTGGCTGTTAAAAGTTCGCTGAAGAATAACTCACCGAGCACAAGGATGCTGTTAATTATTTTGTCCAACGGGAGCTCATTCTGCTTCATTTCTTCCATGGTAAACAGGTTCTGTCAGTTCACGATCTCTCCCTAAGAAAGTTTTTCTATGACACCAATCGTTTTATCTCCACTCTCTGAAGACCCATTTCTGCCGTTCATGTTTTTGGGATGCAGCCAGCAGAACACACTATTGAATATTGATTTCTATCAATCCCTACTCCTTTTTTAGCAGCATTCATGTTCTGGTTGCCATCTCGCTGCTCTTGTCCACTGAGCACAGCTGTTGATGACTCCAGGCCCCCTTCCTCAGCCATCGCCGTTAATTCAGACTCAAGTGGGAGGCAGCTGCATAAGCATTTCCTGACTGGTGATGCTTAGCACAAAGCACCGAATGTCAGATATACTGAATATCAGTATACCTGCTTTAGTCTCACAACATCTTCGGCTGTGGGAGTGGAACGGGCATCTCTCTGTGTTGTGGGGGATAGTCCTCTGCAAATGGGGTGTTATGTTTAGCTAAGTCTATAGTCTGCAAAGGAAAAAGAAATTCAAGTAATATTTAAAAAAGAAAAAAAATTCGACCAAGCAAGTGCCATTATAGACTCACTTACAAACCACAGCAATGCATGGCAGGGAAGATGCGTGTGGTTTGAATGTAAAAGCCCTTGTGAAAAACAACAACCACACTGTAGGGACTCGATGCTGCAACCCCTTTCAGTTTCCATGATTTTTACAGTGAGCAAATGTTCTGACGTTCAGCGCTGAACAGAAGCTCTGCTGCGCTTCCCCATCAGGGTAAGCATCCTAAGTGACCCGCCACCTCCTCACAGAGCCACCCTTGGTTCAGTTCTCCTGCTGGGGAACACTGGTGGGTAAAAATAAACCTCCATTTTCAGCACTTCAGGGCTTGCACACTTTTTGCTGCTGTTCATTTTAAAGAGGGGCATTTTTTTGAGGCGGGGAGGGGGGGGTGTCTGTTTGTTTTTCTTTTTGCAGAGCGCACATTACTGTCAGCCGGAACGCTAATGGACATCAACATAAACATCATCTCCAGGGCTGTTCAATGGAACTATCTAAGGCTGATTGTCTTGAAATTAGCTTGACTCATATTTGAAAATTGCCAGTGATTAGCTGATTATGGGCTGAATGGAACTCGGATTGCTACAAAAAGCTGCAAAAAGTCATCCTCGGATATATTCTAATAAACGATGCCTCAGCTGCCTCAGTTGCTGCCAGCGCTTGCATTAGGGATGAAGGTCTATTACCACATTACATTGACGGCAGCCAGTTTAAAATATATATTCTGCCTGGGGAGAATCTGTCTCCTGGGAAGAATTCTGCCTTTTTACTTTTTAACCTACTCACTAGGTGAAGAAAAAAAAATGGAGGTGTCACAAACAGCAGAAATTATTAAAATATCCTCCCTATGAGAGAAACTCGTTTCCCCTTTGTAAACACAATTATTATAATTACAGAGTGGTTCAATCCTAGTGTCTTACTGGGAATCATTACTTCTATACTGGTAGTATGTGACATTTAAAATAATTTTAAATAATTCAAAGGCCCAGTGCAAACAATGGCGACAGATGTCAGATCTATTTAAAACAAAACAAAGCAAAGCAAGGCAAAACAAATGAAGCCAAAACATCATTTTGTCATAATGATAAAGTTCTGTGAACCCTCCTGGCGGATATTCAAACTCCACAAGACTTTAACAATTTCCCTGTCCCAAACTACAGAGACACACACTTGTCACACCTGTGTCTGTATTTCTTAGAGCTGAAATAAATACAGTTCATGAAACCCAGCAAGTCCCTCAGTTCACAGCTGATCACTTCTGAGCTGTGTCTTTCCATGGTTGACTGTCTGCTCTGCTCTCAACGGCCCAATTCTTCTCTTTGCCCCAGAGAAAAGTCCCTTATGGTCTTTAAATGTGAAAATGTCTTTGAGATCCAGCCCTCCAGGCATTACCGAGATATTGCACAGGGAGATCCTCCCCGTATCTGCAAGTCAGGAGTTGTATTTTATTCACATAGAAGTGGGCAACAGGACACTGCCATGCCATTTCGTACAGAACTGTTCCACTCAGAACACTTGCAATCCGTACTTCTTTTTTTGGTGCATATATGTCTTCCCGCAACAAAAAATACTGTTACTTGGTATCTCTGATGTGAGAAGATGCTCGAGAGAGTCCTGTGCTGGAACCACTCCTTTGGGCCATAAGGTTTGGGGTAGGGGTCTGGGAAACAACAAAGCTACTGTCGGACACAGCGTGTTAGTTAGTGGAAAAGCCATTATGGGACAAGCAGATGGACACTAATTGCCAGGCCAAAACCTGAAGGACACCTCTGTTAGAAGGGACCTCAGAAGGCCCCCCTGCTCCAAGCCCCACTCTGTGCCAGGTAGTGATGATGACAGACCGGGCCGTTCAGTGGTCGCCAGTCATGGCAGGACGCCACGGATGGACATCTGACTGCCATGTGCAATGCACAGCTTAATGCTGTCCGGGAAACAGAAACTGCAAAATGTCAGGCTTCGTGTCAACCTGAGTTTTCACCATTTCCAGGCAAGATCCTGAAGAATAGGGTCCAGTATGACATGTGTCAGTTTTTACAGTAGAAGTGAGGGCTGCGGGAGACATTTCAGGGACCAGTGCAGGCATAAACTGTCACAGATGACTGGAAAAAGTGGCTTAATGGGGAGGGGATGACATCTGCTCATGATAGTAAATGCAGTTCTTAAAGAAGAGGGGCACATGCTCAGGACCACAGAAAGAACAGCTGAGACTTCAGTGTCTCTTAAATGATAAAAAGAGAATTGTTTTTGAGAGATAAAAAAGTAGCAGAGGAAATTCAGTGACAAAAATGAACATGGGACCCATTTCCCAACCCCCTCAAGCTTTTAATATGAAATGATTGTTTCTTTGCCGTCTCTAATCACCAAAAAATGCCATCCCTAGCTGGCAGTAAGGCAGCATCAGCACAGTGTTAACAATCAGACAAGAAGAAAAAAAGAAATCGGTGTTAGAAATCTTACGTTAGTACAGAACACTAAAAAGAGCCATCATGAGGCATTATATAATTTGCCTACATCGTGACTGCAGCTTTTGGTGCTGCCTTCCTCCCTCCTCTCCATCTCATAGGAGGGTGTAGAGAAACTAAATGTGGTACTAAGGATGATCGGGTATCGATCAGCTTCTCCTGGAAGGACTAAGCAAACAAGACCACTCCAAAGTGCAATGTCATTAGGTAAGGCTTTCTAGAGGATGATAAAACCTGGGCAGCAGCGTTTGTGTACGTGGGATGCTCAGGTATGGTGCAGGAGGACAGCCTGGGCTCTCAGAGGTTTTAGCTGGCTCCAGGAAACAGGTTGCCTGGCCGCAACTCTGCGAAGAAGTTTTTGTGGAAGTGCCTTGCCTATGTGGTACGGGGGTGCTGAACTGGCCCTCACAGTGGTGGTGGTAAGTGGTGATAGTGGTAAGAAAACAGAGAAGAGTTGAGAAACCCCCAATGCTACCATCCTGCCAGTACCAATCATGACAGATTAACAACTAAGCTGGGATGGCGGCCATTTAGCAAGCTTAAATATTTAATTTAGGAACAATAGCAGGTCATTTAAATAATTAAATTCTGAGGAACACTCAGACGACTCGCACCACCATAACAGTTTCATTTTGTTTGACATCGAGTACATTAATTACATTAACTAACAACTTCAGGTGCTCAAGTCGTTTGTCCCCACACCATGCACACAAAAATACAGCCAGAGCAAATTGCTGTGCAGTGCTGTATCCTTTGCTTTGGCCAGAGTTGAAGAGAAAAGAAAGAAAAAAGAAAAAAAAAAGCAGGATACTGAGTATTAGAGTTGAATTTGATATGGACACTGTTGATGTCAGCTAAAGAGCATCATATAAATGTGATCTAAGTATATATGCTAACTATTTCAATGTGCCTAATTCTTATTTCTTAAATATCTACTTGGTCGTAGGTAAATGATATTTAGGATCACATTCCCTTAGCTGTGAAGTAAAACACACACACCACATTATACTGGCTGTGCAGAATCTTGTACCTCTCCGTGCGGCTCAGACATGGAGCTGCAATGTAAGGTCAGAAGGCCATCTTTTGTGCACTCCTTTGAAATATTAGCTTTTAGATCAAAGGGCAGCATGGAACAGCTGTGAACTGCAAATTTCCTACCAGCATCTAATGACAAGCTAAGCTAAAAGCTAATGAACCACCAAAGAGGAGTCCAACGATGCCAGTAGTGAAGCAGCCTGCTGCTTGGTGAGATGTCAGTCTGTTCACATCACACACAAGTGCTAGTCCATTCAGGCACAAGGACCAGCTTAGCCAGTGCCATTGTGTCCTGCTGCCTTTCCCAGACATCACTGGAGAGACTCTGGTCTGGGCAATCCCATGTCTACCAAGTCACTGATCTATGGGAGGTCACACTCACTACATATGGGTAATGTAAAACTGGGGATCCCACTCTGTTACAGCTTCATGGCAGCTCAAAAGGTTGCTGCCTCAGTGGCCACCTTTACCCATCTGCAATTTTGCCCTCAATGCATTCTGCAAGGTGGCTCTTGAGTTGCCCTAAGGGGGTGATCCGTCCGTAGGAAATTCCACACTTGGTGGGTAAGGACTAAGTGTGAGAGCTGTTTCTGTTGCAGACACAGCAGATTTCAGTAAGGCCAGGAGGCAGGTGATGCCTTAGTTGTCACAACAAAGTTCAAACAGGGAGGCAAAGCCCTGATCTCCACAGCTACGCTATCTACCAAATAAAAAGAGATATTACATTTTAAATCAAATCCTAATTAAATATAACCTACTTACTTACACAAACTTAATTCTACATGCTAAACATGCTAAGTTTCGATAGTCAAACTGGTGTTGTTGACAGCTCCACTCTTGCTTACCTCATTTGCATCCATTTGACTAGGGAAAAAGACCTCCAGCATCTCTGCTGGGTTTTGTGTTCATCATCTCTATGTCACGCTGCCTGCATTCACAGGCGGCCTCCCCAGGACCTCCCGCTCCTCTCGGATGTCTATCAAGGCATGGCAGTTTCAAAGCCCGGTGGAGGCTGCCACGGGAACGTGCCGACTCAGTGCACCTCCTGCTAAAGCCCTTGCGCTCCCATTTCCATCCAGTACAATCTGGTTTTCAGCTCCTGGGCAGATGCTGCATGCAAGTCGATGGGAAAGCGAAGGAGACTGCCTGTTTCCCTGCCACTATTTACAGCTCACAAGCACGGTGCCCCGAGCAGCAGCCCTGTCCCCAGGTCCCCAGACACCCGGCAAAGCCACCTTTAGCACTATTTCAGTTCTCTTCCTATCAGAAAAAACCCTTTATCCTGTCAACCTGTTAGCAATTGGCTGTTTTACTCTCCACTCAATTATGTTCCCAGAGAAAGAACGAGTTATGAAAGTGCCTTCTGGACTAACATCAAATGTCTTTCTCGATGAACTGCAACCCAGTAAACCACTTGGAAGCTTCCGAAACGCAAAGTCTATTAAGCTTTTCGATAAAATTATGCTGTAATGTACTGCACTTTTTCCTTCAAGGACGGCAAATAGAACAGAGCAACGCCTGCCAATGACTGGAGCTTGTGTTTGTCAGGGGGTGTTTGTGGCTTTAATCCTCGTGGATTAAATTCTCGTGGGATCTCAAAACCCCAATTAAGAAATGATGGAGCATCTCTGTGACCAATTCTACCCAAGCAGTCCCCATCAGCCAGAGAAGCAGAGTCCTCGTGGCATTGAAGAGGTGATCACTAAACTCAGCCTGGTGGCCTTGGTTTTAAATACAGCTCTCCAAGTCTGCGGTCCACATCTAAATAACTTACGGCCAACAGCTGTCTCATTAAACTAAGCTGGACAAATGGACCCATTTTCTGTGATCCATACTGCAGGACAGTCCTTACTATAGGGCAGCTTCCAGAAACCAGCCACAGCTGCGGCTTAAACCCTCGTGCAGGTTCTGAACCAGAAATACTTGTTTAAGATAAAATACTGTTTGCTATCAGCCTTCAATATAGATGACTGAATATGTTCGAGACTGGTTTAGCTGGACTTATGGCAAGACTAAATGGCTATCAAAAAAATATGAGCAACTTCCTGCAGTAGATGGAGAAATTAAACTTCACCTTTTTTCAGCCGTTGTTGTGAATACAGCCTTAACATTAACCCTGATACAGAGAGAAACCAGGCAAGGGACTATAACCTCAGCTCTAACAGTTTATCCCTAAAGGATAATGGCAAATGTCCTTAACCTTACTCATCTAGGTCTCTGCATGTGGATAGAGGAATTTTTCCAAAGCACCTAGAAAATGAACCATATCCTAACTTTGGCTTCTCCAGCATGAAGAAAAAGAATCCTTCAAAAGATCATTTCTGAGACTCCCTGCAGAGCCCATGGCTTCCCCAGCGGATGCTGTGACAGCCAGGGAGGAACTAAAAACGGGAAAAGATGCCCAAATCTTTGCAACATATTTCTGAAACTGTTTCCTTAAAACACCTTTTTTTTTATATACTGCAAGAAGACAGAAATACATTTAAAATCTATTTTCTCATTTACTATGTTCTGAGATGGGTTGGGAGGGAGTGTTAAATATTCATTTATTTTTTTAAGTACATATTGAATCAAAACTGCATTAACACAGTAACCGATAAGCTCTTCTTACTAGGAGCATTACCCACTGAGTTGTAGAGCTCATCTAGGTTCTCCAT
>NW_010399233.1:65860-73913 GCF_000710305.1 Buceros rhinoceros silvestris | reverse complement strand
GGTTCTGCCCTTCAGAGAAGTTTGAATCAAGACAAACTTCAGTCACAACCTTTTCTCCGAGGCTTGGCTGCTTTCAGGGTTGTGTGTCGAGGATTAATATTTCCCATTTTCCCCAAACGTATGGCTGGGCTTATGAATTTTCTGCAATAACGAGCTGGGCAAAGAACACTTCGAGCGTGTCACTAAAAATGCTGGGTTTTCAAGGTGGAGTTTCTAAGCAACATATGGACGAGGCTTAGAAACCAACAGGAATAATCATCCTTATGGACAGAAAACTAAATGAGGAGTCTGTTGTTCAGTACATCAAAACTCCCTTCTGAACAGGTTAAATCCTTTGAGATTGACATTTGAAACATACTGGCCCCTGGCTCACAGCTGCAGTGGTCGTAAGTAAAAAAAAAAAGCATCATGCAGGCAGGGTTACAGGTCACTGAAGGAGTTCCCTCAACACATTATTACATAAAGGTGAAAAAAAAATCAATTACATAAATTTGGGTAAACCTCAAACAATGAGAGAGAACAGGACATAAGGAAATCAAACCATTTTGCAAATGATTATGCAACGATAATGCCCAAGAGAATAGTGTTCTGACAGCCACTGCTTCGTGGTCACCATTAAGGTCACCTAACAGCATTTTAATTTCTATTTTGCTTGCATACACTAACAGTCAGGAAAAATGGTAGAAAATCGAACTGTGTTTAAAATTTGCGCAGTTTGTCTGTGTATAATCATTGATTTTTTTCCTCAAAGTCCTGTGCTTCATTTACCATGAACTATAGAAGGTATGTGGAATCAAGACGTTCAATCACTAGACAACGTTTGCTTCGAAGTGGCTGTGCTGTGATCCCCTGGAGACAGCAGACAGATGGGGTTTTGCTCAAACGGAGAAGCACAGAACGTCATGGTGTCATTTTTGCAACGCTTGGTCTGAAGTGTCGTAGATCAACACGACAGTTACGGGAGGATTAAGCAAAGAACCAAACAAAACCTTCAAAAATACTACAAGTCATATGCTAAGCCAGGACAAACCCGTATAGAGAGTGTTTGAAAGCAATTTCAGTTTACACCGATAAAACACAGGCAGAGACAGCAAGGGAAGCTCTAGAGGAGGTCGCCACAATCATTTGTGATGACCAGGGAGAAAAAAGAGGAGGAGAACTCTGCCAAGGTGTGCGAGGAAACAGGTGAAAATACGAACATAGACAAAATTTATCTGCATAATCTTTCTGCTCATCAGCGTCTCCAATGATGCTCTGAAGTGCCTATGGATCTTTGCAGAAATTCTTAATCAATTGTAAAATAATCTCCAACAAAAAAGAGGGAAGATCCTTGAAAAGATGTTACTCTGAACAGCAGCCTCCTTTTCACTTGTTTGCCATTTATTTGCTTTTTTCAAAGGAAGATTTTTACAAAGAAGGAACTTCTTGGTGCAATTCAGCTCTATTTACTGAGACCTCAAGGCAGCAAAGAGCCTGTACAAATAAACTCTAGAAAGAATTTCCTACTTAACATGTAAGGCGCAGAAATCAATATAGCTCTGCCTAGGCCACTGTATTACTGGACTTTTTGATCCATTAATAAAATATTAAATATAACCCTCCATATGGTGTGGAAGATGGGAAAGTAGGCAGACAAAAGCAGCATCTCGAAAGTTTGGGAAAGGGACAGAGAATTGGCATTAGAGGCTATTGCCTTGTTACAGTGTCTTTTATTATTTATCGTTATTGATATTTTTTGTTGCTGTATTTACTCATGTTGATGCTCTGCTGTCTCATGCACTTATTTTTTTCCTGGTTGCACTAACAGCTGGAGAAACACGTCCAGGTAAACACACCCTGACTGTGTTTTGCTAGCATCCAAAACAGAGCTTTGGCTGAGTTAATTTAAATTTTTAAGGGGAGCCATATCACCCAGCGCTTGCTTGTGCTTCCAACTATTGCATAAACACTTGTTCATGGGGTCTATGCATGTTATGCTCAAGCCCAAGACATAATTTTACTGCTCAGTAAAAATAATAACCATCCCCAGGAACATAATCGTGTCTTAGCCTACACCTCTGTGTGATGGAAATATTGAAATAGGTACGGCTAAATTCAGCCAGTTTGCAGTAGTGCAGGTGATTCATACTGACCATAATGGGCGTAATCGCAAATGCATTATATCTGTAATAAAACAGTTTGAGAAGTGACAGAAATGCGAATGACAGGAGGAACACCTCCCAGAAACCTTTTTTCCTAGACCAGAATGACAATCCAGTGAATTCCCCCATCTGATGTATGACATCATGACAAACACAGACCTTTTATTCTTAAAAACATTTTCAGCTTAAAAATATTTTACAATAATGTCATATTTTAAAGGTACTGATCACATTATTTGTCTGAAAATAAATGTTGAATTAAACATTTCATAACGAGCAGACAGGATATGCCCCAATTTTACAACTTGTGCAGCCATACTTGAGAAAACACTCTGGCTTAAATGAAACACCACATTTTTCTGGATACAAACTCACTTTGTCCATGTTGAGGGTTAAATTAATATGCGTAATAGAAAGGCATTATCATCCTACACGTAAAGGAGTGGTGAGGAAGTTGTAAGCAAGAATTTTACATCAACTGTTAATTACTGGTTTTGTCAATATAGACGTGAAATTCTGTGAGTATTTTGGAGAAGGGGCATGTGAAACACTGCAAAAAATTATATCAAGTATTTGCTGCCAGCAGCACAAACACAGTGGAGACTCAGAGACTTTTTCAAAGGCTTTGGGCTAAGGCGTACGCTGGGAAATCCCGCTGGAGTTTAATAACCAGTGGAAGAACAGCTCTGGACTCTGCAGTTAGGAGTCTTCATGGGGTGGTCAGAAGAGGACTGGTTTTCAGGCAATTCAATTCATCTCAGCCATCAGCCCATTTTACTATAATTCTTCAAATTTGTTCTGCAATCTTACCAAAACCATAGCTCTGAAGATCAGAAAGTGCTGGGAGAAGGGCCCTTCGCAGTCCTAGGAGACTCAGTTCAATTGAGGTTGAATTTCTTTAGTGTGGACCACTGACGATTATAAATTATTTTGTAGGAACTGATCATTAAAAGAGAATACTTAAAAAACAATTTATTTTAGAGGTTAAAGTGTAAGTGGCTGTTTTAATTTGATTGCTTGTTTTCACAGAGGCAACATTTTAATTTAAGGGTCAACTTGTTTTGAAGGGCTAACCAATCATGTAATCTAAATAAGTCTCAGCCTAAATAGGATAAAGATGGCCATGAATAATTAAAGTATTCAAAGGCACCTTTCTCGATTCACTGCAAGCGTTTGGGATGCCTTGAACCAGACTGAAGGAACACTCATTGAAGCAAAGAGTTTGAGAGATCTATCGTATTAGTACGGGTAGTGAATCCTACTTTATACCGAGAACTAATTTTAATATAATCATCCCTATGTGACGAGAATTTGTAGAACAGATTTGCAAGGTTTGATTATCTCTACTTGAGAAAATTTGAAATGTTCCATGTTTAATTCACTGTTTAACTCTATTAGAACTCTTCTGCTTTTCCTTCCCATAGCTCCTTCTTTGCTCACGTCACTTAATAAAGCACAACGGTTCATGTAGTTCTGCCTTTAACTAAACACCAAGAAATCTCATATGCTACTGAGAAATGTTTTGTAAGTAATTTTTTATTCACTTTTCATTACAAAGTCTTCTTAGGTACTTCGCACATAAGTACCCTACTGTAATGCAAATTTCTTCTCTTTTTTTTTTTTCTTATAAAACAAGAGTTGTCTTGGAAAAAAAAACGAGTGTAGAACTTCAATCTTGAGTTTTGAAGGTCTGAAAATTAGAATTTTATTTATCTCTTCACACCTATAAACTGTTGCTGAAAATGCACCTATCAATGGATGCCCCTCCATCTTTAAGTAACTTCTGAGTTAATTGACCAGAATACTGACCTCTATTTGCACATAATGCTTACAAACAACCCAGGACCAGGCACTTAAATTTAGGGGCAACACCAACCACCTCAGTTCTTTCTGACAATCTGAAGAGAGGTTACGTTCGACCTAGAAGCTCAGGGTAGAGTAGGCAGACTAAACATGGTCCACAGAAGTCAACCATCAGAGGCTCAAGCCTAATCTTATGTTTAACTAATGGATTTAGCTTCTATGAACATGATCTTACATGGCAGCCAGATCCATACGGGGAGGTGGTAGCTCTCATGAGGCCAACTCTTATCATTTGAAAGTACAGAAAAAACTCTTTTCAGGGTAAGTTGAGGCTGAAACCAGGCACTCTCTCCACACTGATTGTGCTCTATATGGCTCCCTGCCAATGCTGTGATTTGATGGAGTGCCTAATTATGACAGATCTATTCCGTTGTAGATTTAAGGTACCTGATGCAAACCAAATATTTTAATAACACCTACTCCTTCCCCCTTTTCATTTTGGGGACTTCCACACTCTGGGCAACAGGTGACAGAGCAAAATCTGTTACAGTGACGGGTTCATAATAATAATTAGGGTCATTGTATAAAAATAACTACAGTTGTATCACCGAGCTCTTTATGTTAGCATGACTTATAGTGAGAATTATTAACTCTAACAACTATTTTATCTAAAGCAATGTCCATGAAATAGGATGACCTTCTATCTATTACCTGTTGGGTTTACACAATCTATGAGCTCCAGACTGATGAGTTTCAGACTCAGGCTGATTTCATTACATGTTCTATTTATACCACACTTTTTTTCTGGATGATTGTTTTCTCAGGAAGAGGAAAAAAACCAAAAACCAGAACAATCCCCAAACCCTGTCATATTTATGGTGTGCAACCTTGATCATTTAACTACAGTGGTTATCAAACACATAGTGACTCTGAACCCTTGGATAGGGGAGATGAAGCCCTGAACCCAGCAATCCAAACAGATTAACAGTCGTAAATATTGCATTATTTGTCCTGACACATCCATTAGTTTAAGATTACAGCCAGGGAAAATGGCCTGAGCAAGCCCTGAAAACTTTCGAAACACTTTCTGAATTTCATGAACCTTCCTCTCTGTGTGGATATTGCTGCCTACGTTGAAACAAAGACTGTCTCTTTTTTGGGCCTTGAGGAAAGGTCTGGAGTTTCAAAACGTTCAGCACCAGGGAGATCCATTTGATACTACAGTCGTATGGTGATCCGAGGGAAGGATGCGGAGCCAGATGTTTCTTTAAAATACATGATGATATGGCTGCTAGAGCACGCAGAGGAACTCTAACCACTTTGCTGTGTTATCCCCTCAGACTGTTGCTCAGGAGCTTTCAAATCTGCTCTCACAACACCTCTGAAAGTCCAAATGAATTACAGAGTACATCAGTCATACCGTGGTTGAACAGTTTAAAATAAAATTGACTATTAAAATTATCCAGTCCCTCTGTTTCTCCTAGAATGTCTTTATTTCCCCTTTGAGATCCACAAATCCTGTCTCCCCCTGCTTTACTCTCTCAAGCTCTCTACTGAAGTGCAAAATCTTTAACCGGAGTGTAATTTGATCCTTTACAGCCCCAAAGTTAACTTTTGCTGACTGGTCTCTTAAAATGCCTCAAATGGCAGAACCATTGCCAATAATTAAGAATGTTAAAATTTGCATCATCATCATTAAACCTTGGGACTAACAGCCAGATGAGATAACTGAGGCCTTTTATATTTTTTTGTAGATGAAGGACTTTATGCTTTCTGTGACAGAAGATGGATCAGCCTGAATCCCTCTGCACGTGGAGGAGTAGCCTCATAAGTACAGGTAGATTTTTTTGGTTTTGCCTTCTTCATAACACTCTGTTAAATAATGAAAAATTAAGAAAAAACCCCCAACAAATAAAAAAAAACCCCAAAACAAACAAACCCCAAACAAAATCCCACAAGAAAAACAAGCAAACAAACAAAAAAATCAAATCTCTCTAGAGAATTTGAACAATATGTATAGTGGCTTCTGTTTCCTTACAAATCAGGGTTGAAATATTGTTCCAGCTCTGACAGAAGGAAGCTCTGCATCAACTTATACTGGTGGGGATCAAAAGCAACCCTCTTCCATAGCTCTACCTTTTCTTTGACATGTTAAATTATTAAGCTCATCCTACTTGTATCAAAAGAAATGTTCAAGCTACAAATCCGTAACAGGAAAGGCTGAAGATGGAGTTGAACATTGAAAGCTACTACCCGTGTTAATCACTAATAACTGTGCGGGAAGAACACGGGGTTATTAAAACCAAATACACTTAAAAAAAAAAAAGAGAGCTGAACCTTTAAATTGCAGCAATGTAAAGCAAAGCATGGAAGTTAATCATGCACATCTCCAATAAAAGGAACACCCATTTTCCCTTGAGTACTTGGCATGGGTTATGATTCAATGCAGCCAACTAACAACATTAGTCCAAGAAGGAATGTGGGAATTTTTAGATCACCTCTATTTGACCACTCGGTCTGAATAAAACACCCTCTTACACAGTTTCTTTTCCTTTGTCTGTTTTTAAACATCACAACTCTCAAGAAAACTGTTCACTCTATACTCTGCAACAAAAACATCCAGTAATTTTACCCTAGAAGATTAACACAATTATTATTATTATTTTCAGGTACAACAGCCCAGTGTGGCTATAGCCCAGTGTTCCACACACTCTGTAGTGTGTTTGTTGTGACTTTATTTAAGTGTTTCAATAAATGGCTTCAGGTTCCCAAGTTCTGATTACCTTGTGGTAGCTCATGCTGTTTTTTGACTGACTTTTGACTTTGCGAGGGCCTTCATTTCCATAATATTTCTTTTCTTTCTAAGCAGAAAATACTGATTTTTACCATCCACACTAGTGGTTATGATTTCATGCCCTGATGACAGCCTGCTTTGTTTTAAACCATACCACTGCTCTATGAAGTACAAAACCGTCGAGCTTTTGGGATTACTGATTGCTTCTCCCAAAGGGCATCCCAGGTTCCAAGATTTCTCTCTTCTTAGGAAATGAGTAGAATCTGCGTAATTTATATTTCCTGACAACACAACAGCTCACGCTCTGAATTACTGGTGTTATACTCTGATGCATGTCGGCAATGGCAGAGCAGTGCTGGCTGGTTCTTCTTTAACAAAGCTAAATTAATTTGTAGCTGTCAGTCACGTTTGCCAGATTTGCTTAGATTCTGAAATTTATTGACAAGTTATAATAACTGACATTTAAGTTGTCTGTTCCTGTAGAAGCAAACATGAAGCATGGACCTAAAATATGACATCTAGTTCTAATCGCTCTTGCAAATGGAGGAGAGAGATCATTTGCAACTTCTGTAATTCTTCTGCTGAAAAGGGATAGTCTCAAATGGTCCATCGTCCTTTTAACATAGCATTTGAAGTTTTTAAATTTACCTCTTTGGGGAGGAAAGAGGCAAAACCTCCAGCTTCCTCCACTCTTCCAGCAAGGTGCTGGAGGGCAGGGAGCACATGCCCTGGGACAGCTTTGTGCCATGGTGCAGAGCCGACCACAACGTGTCCCTGATGATAGGTCAAGAGCAACTGTGCTATTGTGACTGTGACAGTAATGCTATAAAGCATATTATACAGCAAACCTTTGATAAGAAAAAACCCCCACAAATTGGAAACCTTTTTTCTTCCTCTTGATGCCAAATGCTCCCTGAAGAAGGAATAGTGTGATGAGCTGGCCACCGTCTTGTGTGCAAACCTCAGGACCTTGCCTGACTTCAGAAAATCAAGACCAGAAAGCACCAGAATGTTCCTTTGCCATTTTAACATAAGTGCTTCAGTGCAAACCAGACCAATAATCAGTCACAGAAGTCTGACTTTTCATACTGATCTTACTACAAATCACCGAACTGGAACATACGGAATCGGTGGTATTACCAGTCTGAAGGTTCGGCATCGAGGTTTGGCTCAGGCACAGACTCAGCAGCTCATTTGCATGACTGAATTTGAACACCTGAACATTGTAATGTCTTGAGGCTCTGAAAGCAAATGAAAAAATTCACAGGAATTGAATGCTCTTCCTGGCTTGTGGACTTCTGGCTTTTATCAGAAT
>NW_010399233.1:63656-65709 GCF_000710305.1 Buceros rhinoceros silvestris | reverse complement strand
AGTCAGACTGAAGTGCCCAGAAAAAAACCCACCTGAAATTAAAACTGGGAGATGAGGTGGAAGGTGATGTCTGACCTACACAAAGCCACCCCTCCACCTGTCTGGAGAGCTTTTTTGACGGCTCACCCTTCAATCCCTCTGATTGTAACCACCAGCATGTAAAATCAGCCCTTTGTGTAGATTGCTTTTAGCTGATTATTGCAGAGAGCCTCCACTTCAAATAAGGGGTTAAATCCTCTTTATGTTACAGGAGAATGTTTTTCTTCAAGGGGTTTGATTGGCCTGGTGCTCCCACATTCACTCGGTGGAGAAGAGCTGGGGCAGTGATTGCACAAATCACCCAGCACAGCTCCGTTAAATCCACTATTGTGTCAGAACACAAAGAACAAAACGAGCTCCTGGTTGCCTTAAAACCTAGAAGTAATATTTTTCTTTCTTCTAACGGTGGACGCATTTTTGAAAAGCAACAACATCTGATGCTTCAAGTCCTCCACTGGTCCCCTAATGATGACCGACCGGAACATTAGAGCATCCTTGGCTTCCCTTCAGGCCTTTTAACTACTCCAGCTGGTCACTAACCACTCTGTAAAAAGACCTCTGTGTGACACATTTGTACACAATATGGATCCTGCAGGTTCTTGATCCCCACGGCACTAGTTAGGCAAGTGTTCCCTTCACGTACTGGCTATGCCCTGCCTTTCAGGCGTGTGTATATTTTCTTTTTTTTATTTTTCCCTTTTTGCCAGCTTCTCTGACTTCTATTTTTAATATTCAGTTAACTTTGTAGAAAGTAATTATATTCTGCTCATTCTACACCAGCTGGTATTTACTTCATCCTCCATCAGGCATCAACAGAGCATGGGGCTGCAAGACAGAAATATTACTCTGGCAAGCATAAATATTTCATTTTTCACACCACAAATGCGTTGATGATTTATTAATTAGTCTAAAGGCCTGCTGCTTCTGCATAGCTGAGTAGCAAAATAACTCAGCTACGACGACTGAGAAAGTCTATGGCACTCATCCCACTGGAAAGCTTTGACCAGCAGTGTGTGTGAAGGCTAAAAAACATTTCCAGTGGGCCAAGACCAAAATTACCAAGATAAATCTTGGCCATTACAACCTTTGGACTAGCTTTGGAGAAATGCCTGATCGAATTTCAAGCAGTAGCAGATCGGACGCCGGCCTCGTGCCGGTTCTGCAGAGGAAACCTGTCTGGCTGCTGTCAAACTCATTCTCAGCAGAACCGATACTCTACAGCAGCCGTAACACTCGAGCACGCCAATGTAAGCAGGGGAACTGAGCAACAGTGTATTATCATCATTATTAGTCCTTGGTGTTCCTAATTTGAGATCCAGGCTGGTAACCACATAACTGGCTTTCTGCTTTAACAGAAGAAATAATATCCTGGAACTCTCCTTTAAAAATTCAAAGGATCATCCTTCCGTCTCAATATTACCTTCAGAACAGCCTCAGACAGTGTCTGCTTAATTTTATTTTAAAATGCAGTAATTTGGAAGTTGATTCTGGAAATCTCTTAATTTTAAATGAAAAGCAGGGAAAAGAAAAATGAATATATCAGAATAACTTAAAGTATGATGAATCACCATTTCAGTTCTAGAAAACATGCTAGTGTTCCCATTTTGATTCTGCTTGCCTTCTGTTTTAATTATATTAAAATAGAAAATATAATGATTGTATCATAATCACTATAATGTTTAATTCTTTTTAGGCATAGGTAAAAACCTGAACTGGGCTGCTGGGTTCCAGTGGGCAGTGACGAGGCATCCTTAGAAGTCAGTCCTGGAATGTCTGTATCTCCATCAAGGACCAAAATAACTGGAAAAAAATGCACCCTCCGCAAATTTGTGGTGACATCGCATGGTAGTATGCAGAGGCAGGCAGGGATGATGTTCAGGCATGTTCAGGGAGGATGTGTCAGCCTCAAGGCGAGAAGGAAAAAGGATGACCTGCTGCGGTCTTCAGACACCTAGAGGGGGTTCAAGAGAAGATGTAGCACAGTTATTTTACGAGGTGACAATGGCAAGAGTGA
>NW_010399233.1:56686-63562 GCF_000710305.1 Buceros rhinoceros silvestris | reverse complement strand
GGAAAGAGTTAAGAAATGTTCACAGCAAGATAAATTAGAGCTGGGTATAAGGTGAAGGAAAAACAAAACCCCAAACCGAACACCATGAAAAGGTTGAGCACTGCACCGGCTGTGGAGTCTCCATCGCTGGAGGTGTTCAGTGCTCAGCTGGATGAGCTGCTGAGCGAGCTGAGTGCTCTTTTCACTTTAGCCCTGCTTTGAGCAGTAGGTTTTGGACTTTTCAACCTTCCCAGTGGTCTCTTCTAACCTGAATTATTTAATGATTTCGTGATTCAAAGAACTTAGTGGTAATTGCTATTCATATAGCCCTCTTAATAATGGATGTTATTTGATGTTTATATCAAAATGTTTTGACCCTATCAAAAAAGATATCCTTCTTTCCCTGCAAGGAAATACCTTTTACCCACTGGAAAATGATCTGGCATGACCAAAACAGCAGCAGTCCCAAACACATTAGGGGTGCAATTTAGGGTAGGGTTCTCAAAGCGCAACCTTTTGTCCAATTTGTGTTGAAAACACATTTTAAAACATCAGAAGTTTCCACCAAGTTAAATTCTGCCTCGCAGCTACAGCACATGCACGCACATCACTTTAACTCTTGCTAGAATAGAGCCTGTGCTTTTGGTTTTCTTCCTCTCTTGTCTCTTATTAAGACGTTCAAAGATTTTTTTGCAGGATGCTTTGAAAAGGAAATATTGCGACTGATCTCATGAGCAATTTCCCTTTAGTGTTGTTATTTCCCTTCTGCATGTAACCAGAGCCCCCAGTCAGGACTCGGTAGGTGGTGTAAAAGCGTGCAGCAAAGAGCGATGGTTGCCCAGGAGAGATGGTGTATGACATGCCAGCTACATGGTGGAAGGGTTGGAAAGGGATAAGGAGTGGTACCAAAAACATCAGCGCTGGGAATAGAGTCTGTATCGCTGGGTCTCAGTACAGTGCTATCTGGCAGAAAAAAGCTGGTACAGAGAAAAAAAAAATCATTAAAATGTCCCTTGCTGACGACAGTCTGCCTGAGGTTACAGAGAGAATGAAGTCGGTGCTAGAGTTATTTTTTAGGTTACTCCTGCTTGCTAGATAAGCATCTCAAGCCGACACGAGGGAAAAAGTGAGACACCGACGGCTGCTTCATGTGTGTGCTGGCAACAGGGGTCAGTTTGCAGCCAGGGCAGTGGGAAGTGGCAGCATTTTAACCTCTGGCGCTGCGGTGCCCACCACCTGCCTGGCCTCCCTGTCATGGAGAGGAGCCAGTTGCTGCTGCACCCAGTCTGGCAGTGAGGCTGGTGGAGCTGGGCATCAGCTCAGCACAGACAGAAAAGGACTGGGCATTTAAACCTTAAAAAACAGTGGTGACAAGATCCAGCAAACAAGAAAAACCAGACATGAACCCCCGCTTTGGAAGGACTGCCTACGTGGGTTATGACTTAACACTACCAGAAAATTCCAGGTCCACCAGACTTCCCTGGACACTCGTTTTCTCTAAAATGATCGCAACAGACTTGGCCAGCTCTGACCATTTTGTTGTTGGTGTTTCTGTGCACTCTGAAAACAGGGTGGGCAGTTCACCCCCAAGCATGGCCAACCAGGCATCCAGGGAACCCGCGCCTCTGTGTCATACGTTTGTGGGAACAGCGCCTTTACATTAAGACCATGGTTATTTCTCACTTTCAAACACCATATTTTGAGGTAAAAAAAAAAAGGGGGTTAGCCAACTTGTTTTGCTTCAGCATGGCATTAGCAGCAAGGCTTTTGTAAAAGGAGCTCTGACTACCGTGTTTTAACATCGCAAGAACAGAGTCACTCCCAGACCCATTTCTTTCAACACTCTCTAGCAGCTGCTGTCAAAAGCTACTTTATATAGTTATATTATTTCACTTTATTAAGCGTGGGTAAAGCCCTTCCCAAATCTTCGTCCGCGAAGCCAAGCCATGATGATTGCACATTAGTAGTGTAAGTGTTGTTATTACCACCATTAATATTCAGTGAATAAATGTGGCTTTGCTGAATTTTTGATTTGCATTACAATGAATGTACATGTTGATATACCCTGTGATTGCAAGTGCTTTTCAGGCGGACGGCTGTGCATTAGCTTCTTCAACAAGTGGCATATCACCTCATTAACCACCCAGGAGGACACTGACGGTTCAGGTCCCAGGACAGAAATTTTGATTTTCTTTCAGGTTTGTTTCTTTTTATAATCCTGGCAGTTCTGTGCACAATAAAGGTACAGAATACCGTAAGGGAAGAGGTAAAGCAAATTTTCCTGTTTGGTTTTTTCCTCTTTCTGAAAAATTCCAGGCTTTTCATCTCAAGCTGCTGCTCAAAAATGTCTGAGATCTCACACATTTAAGACATCATCACATTTTCTGCCAATTTTATAAGCCAGAAGGAAACCAGCATAAGACATAGGTTTGTTTGTTTATCTTTCACTAAGCATGTCAATAATATATGACAACCTACATCTGAGAAACGTGCCTGTCTACTGCATACATGCAGCATTTTACTCAATTCTAGGCATGCTCTAGTCCCATGATGCATTTTCAAGTGGCAGGTATCATGGCAATTCTCCTACGAGCACCTTGGCCATTCCTGTCAACGCTTTGGTTGCCTTATGCCCTCAAAAAACTTTGCAGAACTCAAGAATTCAAAGTTAGGAGTTGCCAGTCTGCCAACTTTCTGGGCTGCCTTGAGCATACGTCACTTAGTACAATATCGGAGGTATTGTGAAACAGAGCACCATGGTAACGAGGGCATGTAGGAGAGGACTGTTAAACCAGAGAGGCAGGTGTGACAGAAGGCCTGGGGTTTGTCAATAATTCATACTTTATGGAGAGAGGAAATTGATAAAAGGCATTTAAAAAGAGGTAAATCTATTTCTGTGCTCACGTAATACATCCTTCCTGAAGATGTGAACTCACACCTCTAATAGAAGGTAAAGGACACACAGGTCAGCACTGACCGCTTCGATCTTCATTTCCTTGCTGTTCCACACACATCAAAATGAAATACTGTCCTTGATGGCAAGACACAATAAGCACCTTCTAGAAAAAGAAGGGACAACAGCTAACATGATAGAGACAAAACCATTCAGCACTCTTGTCTTAGCCTTGCAATGCGACCTTCAAAATTCATGCTACTGCTTGGCCTCACAGGATGGAAAGTACTGGGGAGAGATCAGGGACCGAGCAGAACAGCAGAGCTGAGTTTGGTTAACTTCAACCGTGACATCAGAAATGCTTTGCAACCATCGGACTGTAAGGACAAAACCCAAACCAAACGCTAGGTATTGTGTACATCCAGGTCTTGAAGGCCAAAGCAGCCAACAAATATTACCGGATGATGCTTTTCTACCCAGCAAGAGAAAGATTTCCAAGCTGGGACAAACACGCTTGCTTTACTCATCAGCTTTTGAGGGAGCAAAAGCATCTCATGTTTTGCCAACTTACAGTTCTTGAGCTTATTGTGGCTGAAAGATTTGCCATCTTGAAGAAATTAATCGCTCATGAATAGTGCTGCTGCAAATAATGGAAATATTTAGGTGGACAAAAATTATCATGGGAAAAATATGCCCCAATTTAAGAGTTAAAAAAAAAGTGAAAATATTGAAAGAAATATAAAATTCATGGTTAAGTGCCAGAAGAATTTTGTAGTCAAAGTATAGTGATAAAAGCTCCTCTTGTGGACACTAGATGCGTCATCAGAATGTTAAAAGGAAATTTGAGAAAAAGTAAAAATAAGGAAAAGAAAATTAAGCTGATTTAATTAAGAATGGCTTGGTTCAAATGCATTTCCCCCCTTGTTTAGAGGGATGTAGTAATCCAGTAAAATCCAGAAGTTTTTCTGAAGTAATGTTGCCAGTGGTGACTTTCAGGAGACTTTGAAAACTACTTTAAGAAAGAGAGGGAAAAATCAACCTAAAATTAGATTATTTGCTCAGGTGTATCCAAATGAGATGGTGGTGTAAAAACTGACGTATGTTCATCTTTAAATGCAATGTAAAACTAAGAAGGTGAACAACTGGTGAAAATCAAAAGAATCGTCCTCACAAGTAACTCTGTTAGCTGGAAATCCCTTTTGCTTCCATACTCGTTCTGCTTTAAAATCTTTGGTGTATCCTCTGAGTAATTTTACCAGTAGTAAAATCTGGACTTTATTAGGAAACTACTATTAAATTTTGTTTTCTATACTACTGTTCTAATCTAGAGTAAAAATCTTTGAGGTCTGTATTATAACCTGCACAGTCAAACAGCTCAGACCTCGTTGATCTCAACACTATCTCCTAGATGACATTGGAGCAGCACAACTATGACCATGTGCCAAGAAAAGGCCCCAAACCCACCCTGAAATGCCATCGGACGGCGTAAATAGTTCTTTATGCACAGCTTAGGTGTAACATCTGCAAGAAGGACGTTCTTCACCCCCCCAAGTTAATACTGCTGCATGGAAAAAAAACCCTAAATCAAGAATGCTTTGTCCCTTCACATGGGGATTAAATATATGAAGATATTTCCAAGTGTCATGAAAGATTCTAAAAGCAGCTCTTAAAGTATTCTCTTATTTCAAGTTATCAGTGATTTCAAGAAATATTTCAAACTTGATAAATAGTTATTTTAAGGTCTGTAAAAGCTTTATTGTCTGAACACGCCCGTATTTTCTGGGTCTCCAAGATCAGGAATTTCCTAGGAGTGTTATAAAACTAGGCAGTTGGAGGAAGAAAAGTGGCAGTTTACAAAACCCTGACCATGTTCAATGCTGCTGTCTTTTTTCTGCAGCTGAGCACTGCCAAATATTCAGCAAGGGGAAAAGGGAAGAGACTTTAGGGAAAGGAGACAGCGATATACTGCTTCGGTATACCTGGCGTCAGCAAAAAACTCCCTGTATAACTGAGTTGGAAAATGACTTGACCCAAGTGACAGAAGTCCAGAAGAAAGTAGTTTCATTCGTTGTACTCATTCCCTAGCTCCCTTTGGGACCGAGGGAGACCTGTTCCTCCGCAATCACACGTGGTCTCGACTAGCATGAAGGTGAACAGCGAGTGCGTTAGCCTGAGGCATCGTTACACCCGTATAAGCACATCAGAGGACACAGCTTTAACGCATGCAGCCTTTGCAGGCTGGCTTCTAAAGGCTGGCATGAAGTTACATTTGGCTAAATGTTCCTTTTGCATCCGCTGAGCTTGAGCAAGGAACACCTCCCCTCCCTTGACCTCGTGCCCTGCCCCGCTTTCCAGCAGCCACAAAGACTGTCTGGAGGTGTATCCGTAAATGATGTCTTCAAAACTGGTCCAACGCATTTTCACAGAAGGCTCCCACCAGTTTTTTGCATAATCCTACTGTGTCATCCTAACACAAGCTGCAAGATATGGCAGCAAAATCCCTAAGTGGAAGAGACTGATGCCGATGTCATGGAGTAATATATTGAACACTGTTCAGTTTGGCAACAATTAAAACTTTATTGCTAGTGTAAGGGTCAGATTTTAGCAGCGCTAAACCTTACTGTTTCTTGCAAAGCCAAACACCTCCAGTATCACCATGAACATAACCCTTCTTTGCCCTGGAGAGTCACAGAGTTCTTGGGAGAGCTAAAATGCTCTGGCCATCGAGGAGAGTTGCAGGCACATTTGGCTCAGACCTTCAGCTATGGAATGACTCTGCAAACAGTAAAATGTCTCTTTCGCAGTCAGCCAAGAGAAATTACATTTGCATTAGCTAAAAAGCCAGCTCTGGAAAAGGAGAACCCCAGTCTCCTGGTTCTTTCTGACTCTTAGTAACCTTTGCTCTCAAACCACATTCCTGCCATCTATCGCATATAGATGTAATAATTTCCAGAAACAGCTACAGTAATAACCCAAATTCTGACTGATCATCTTGGTGTTATCCACAGAATTATTTACGCTGCTCCCTTGTTAATAATCCACATGCTGGTGCTGGGGAAAACTGAATTCTCCAAGTTACATCTTTGACAGCAGCAAATGCTCGTTTTTCCATAGTTTTTTTATATACTTTTTTGTTGTTGTTTTTTTTTTCCCCCATTGGAAAATTCCACAGCAAAGAGTTTAAAAACCTAAACCTTAAAGTTTTCACTGAATGTAACACAATCATTGATGCTTTTTTCTGTCTCTTTTTTTTTATTGTACTTTTGGCAGTCCCACTTTTGAGAAGGACAGCTGCAACACGGTGAATTTTCAAAAGCTGAAAAACTTTCTTTGCCCAAGTTTCATTTTTGCTACAGAAACAGAGGAGGGTTAGAAAAGCTGCAGAGTAGCAACAGAGGAGGAAAAAGGGTAAGAGGATAAAAATAACCATTGAGGAAGAATAGATATCGCTTACTGCACAGAGTGTCAAAATAGAAAATGTGTGTGTTCATGCCTATGCCTTCCCGAGGTTTGCTGGGAGAAAAACATTAAATACTGAAGCACCTCAAGATCAAATTTTTTTTTAATATCATGTGGATAAAACCACAAAAAAAGAAAAAAAAAAGAAATTGGGAGAAAACACCTGAAAAATAAACAGAAGCATTGTTTAATTCAAATACCTCAGGATGGTAGCAGCCTCGGGCATCTGAGGGGAAAGGTGAGTGGGGAGGAGAAGTGTTAGGGCTTCTTGAATCAGCTCGGGGTGGTTTTGTTATTTCCAGCTGCTGAGGTGAAGGTGGAGGGCTGTTTTCTGCTCCAAAGGATGGGGAGGTGATGCGCGTGGCTCTGCTGGTCTGCGAATTCCTAAGCAGCGGTACTGCTCACACTGCTTCATGTGCCACCGGGCAAATAACCTGAAGGTTAGTCCCAGGGGCCCTTTGGCTTGCAGTCAGGGGCTGGGAAAACACGGGTTCGGCAGCCCCGAGGCAGGTACATGGGGAGGAGCTGAGACGTGGGGGGTCGGC
>NW_010399233.1:50069-56614 GCF_000710305.1 Buceros rhinoceros silvestris | reverse complement strand
AGCAGCCCCGAGGCAGGTACATGGCGAGGAGCTGAGCCGTGGGGCTTCGTCACGTGCAGCAGTCACCGCTCGAACAAGGCAGAGCCAGCGACGGCACCACGAGCAATGCTAAACAGCCCACAGATAGCGGTTGAGAAGCAGCGGAGGAAAAAAGAGGATCCCTGAGGATACCCAGAGGGAAAAAGCACGGAACAAACTACCCATACAGCTAAGTGTATGAAAGCAGCTTATTTTGAGGTTTCGCTTTCGCTGTCGCGCACAGAGCTACCAGTAAAGTGGGTACAAGGGAGCAGATGATACGGAGTGTTCTGAGCTCTTGCCCGTGTCGTGCGTGTGCTCCGGGGGCGCTGCTGCCGGCTGGCTGGAGCCACAGCTCATTGCCACCGATGCTGCAGCACTGAGGTGTCAGCAAACCCTATCTTTAACACCCTTCGGGGTGCTCTGGTCTCCATTTCCTCAGCCCTCACAGCTCTGGGAGGAATGACTTAAACTCGTGAACTGGAAAGAGAAACCAACATCGTTTTCTGGCAGTAGCAGAAGGGTAATGAAAGACCCCATCCCTTCACCGCAGTCGATCCTGCACGGATCTATTAACTTTATTGAAGAGAAGCCCCAGCTGTTTAAAATAACAGTGCAACAGCTTTTCTGGCTGTTCTGCTCCAACAGCAGCGCGAATGCCCCTCGATGCCTCCCTCTGCAGAACTCTGGCTGCGAGACACTCCTAGGGTAATGAGTTGTAGCTGGGGAATTTGGAAATACTATTCTACTCTCTGGAGGGGAAAAAAAGAAGTGGGATATCATAGGGACAGAGAAAAGTAATGGTAGGTTGACATAAGGGAATAGACCATTTTCGCAAAGTTTATCTGCAGCGGATTATAATTTTCCGATCTAAAAGCCATTCAGTGAGAGAAGAAATCGAACAGAAATATACTGAAAAACATATTCCCTGCTCTTTTCTCAAGAGCAGGAAAGAAACTTGAACAATGAGAGCCAGTTGAATAATTTGTAATGAATAATCTGGCAGGCGAATTCTACCTTTGCTCTGTTTGTGTGTATTGTCAGTGAACACATACACACACTGGGCTTCTGAACTGTTTGATCACAGTTCAGAAAACATTTACCAAACAATTTGGGTGCATAATCAGCTCTCAAATAGGAAAGATGCTCTCAGTATGACCACACACATACGAGTTAGGAAAAATATTTGGACAATGCAGATACGTTTTGCGGTGTGCCCAAGTCACTCAGAGCAAAGCTGACGTAGTAAATGACTCTGATTTGTCCCAGGCTGTTGTTCAGTGGCTGAGCCGTGGCCCCAGAGGAGGGCAAACGAAGAGGTACAGCTTGGAGGGAGCCTGGCACCAGTCAGCCAGGCCTCAAGCCCTGCTCATGAACGCAGGGAGACTTCTCAGGGCTTTGCAGTTAAACTCATAGTTAAAGGGAAAAAAAAAAAAAAGAATTACTCGCTTGAACTCAACACACCCACAGCTCTGCAGAGCTTTTCTCTAAGAATCTAAGATAAAGTACCTCCTACAGCCACCACTCAGCTATTTTTCATTATTTGCTCCTCCTTTCTCACCTTCAGTGAGTAAATTAGAGTTATTTCTCTCCCCACTATTGCATTTCAAGTCCAGGCACGTTACAGAGCTAGCACATTTCCAGACATTTCCAGACACTAGAACCTCTTCATTCTGACTCCAGTTAGTCTTTGAGTAACTCAGCCCACGACATGTTAGTACTCAGACCCTAATGCAGTGGGCAATAACCCCCATTCCTACAGCCAAGGAAGATGGTTAGAGGCAAGGCTCTATTCTGAGGACACAGGGATGTGGCTGCAGTGTGGTGAGAAGAGATGGATTTCCTACACAAGTAGTACTGCCATCTTCTCCAAGAAGCTGGGATCTAGTCTCCAACCACCAAATTTCTATCGGTTTGTTCACTCACTTGGAGCAAATCTACAGTTTACCATTGCTTTGTATCACCTCTGAAACATAACCGAGGGCTCTGTTTTTGTCATAGTTCAGGAGAAATGAACGAGAATGGACAATAAAAAATTATGGAAGTAAACTCCATTTTCAGGCTTTTTTTCAGTGTCTTCTGTTAAGTCCGAAGGGAGAACAGACTCGGTTTGTACAAGCACCGCATCTATTATTTTCTCTTGCTTTCATTACAGAGAATGGTTATAGGGAAAACAGACGTGGCATCATCACCCTCCATGAGCAGTGAAACCACCATGAACTCTGATCCCATTAGAATGAAAGAATGTTTCTCTTCTTAGAGGAGAAAAGACAAATTTCCCTGGATGTGGCTCTTATAAGGGACACCACACTACCATGCTGAATAGCAGCATCATGTTGTCAGAACCCCAGTGGTAGGGAAGACCAAGAACAGCTAATAAGGGTATGGTGTTCCCCTCTTTTATTTCTAACATTTAGTAACCCTTGATCAAACCCAAGGATCAAACCCTTGATTCTATTGATCCTTCAAGAGAGAGGACAAAGGGTAGCACAAACAACGAAGTAGAGGAGGGATTCATTCTATTCCCAGTCCAAGTCTGCACCAAGCTTTGAGGATGTGTAATAAACTACTTTTGTGCTAGACCAACTTGATTCGCAGCAAGAGAGAAAAATCAGCAAGCTGGGTGACATAATTCAGTTTGAAAAAAAAAACTGATGATTTTGCATTTAGAAGACAAAGATTTGTTGGATGAAAGTAGAGGTAGGTGCCAACACCAAACTGTTTTAGTAAAGCTGCCGGAATGCGTGGGAAAAGTTGGCTCAGATGCCTGTTTCATTCAGTCCCTGATTTACTGCTGTTAGTCTTCATTTCTTCAGCAGCTCAAAATACACTTAGGTAGAAATAATGCTGAAGAAGAGTCATTCCACTCTTTACAACAGGCTTCCACAAGACCATTACCCTAAGTAATTTTTTTTTCTTCTTCTTTCTCGTTTTTGCTGTGCTGGCTGCCTCTGCTCGGTCAATGAAAGCTGTTACACAGCTGACAGGAAACTCCCCAGCTGAAAAATTTGCCGAGTGCCAAACAAAACCTGCTGAGTGTTATTTCATCAAGCAGCCGCTTTACAGATAGACCGAGGTGTGAGGCCTCTGAGAGCCCCACAGTTGCCCTGGCCTTGAACTTTTGTTTGCATGCTCTCAAAGCACCTTGCCCTAAATACCACTATTATTCAAGGCATTTTGATACTCTCAAAACCCACTCCAGGGAAATGAAATACCTTTGAGCTCCTCACTTTTGAAAATCTTCCTTGGGGATATAACCCGTCAAACAATTTGCAGAGCAGAGACACCACTACATGCCTTCGTAATCTAGAATGCAGCTTTCCACAGAAGGTTGAGAGTGGCCAAATGGATCAAAGCTGGATATGAAAACAGATTGTTACCAGTGTTAGACTCTGCTTTTCTGTTTCCCCCACTCTGGCTCCCCCCACTGCCTCAGTCCTTCACATGTAAATGTCACCTGTGCCCCACTGACTGAACTTAATACTTTATGTCCATAAATTCCTTCTGGCTGTGTGACTGAGCTGCAGATTTTGCTGAACTAAGCCATTTGTACATTTGGTGGGTTTTGTCTATGCTAAGAGGAACTGCAGTCACATTTCCCAGCCTCTCTATCTGAATTTGGTTCAGACAGAACCACCTCTCTGTACTTAAAGCTTAAGAAAGCGGAGTTCCTATGCCCTAAGGTTACAGTTTTGTCACTACATTCTTCATGTAACGTTCTGGGGCTTTATAACATTCAAGAGACTGACAAACCCAGACTATGTTTGGGTTAGGAGAACAACTCACGGAAAAGTTACCAAAGTTGCTTTTAGGTATCTCGTTTATATTCTCAGCTTGATTTACCCCTGAATGGTCCTTTGTAAGCCATTTATGTTTCTCAGTTAGAACAGAGCAGCTCCAAACTCTCCTGTTATCTAAGCATGTCAGAAATGAAAATTAGATTGTTTTTTGCATTTCTTTTATCATACTAGCTTGACTCCACGCCACACATGAAAGCTTGCTCTCTGCTTCCTTCTAGCCAGAAGCATTTAATCCTCTTAATGGGTGACTCACCCTTCTTACTTAGTCTGGCCAGATAGGAAATCATCTGCTCAGCCAAAGAATTACAAGTATGAAACAACACTGCATGAAATTACCTCAAGGATTTCCATGTGGATCTTGCTGCCTACAAGACTATTCTACCTATTAAGCCCAGGGGATTCAGATAACATATTTACAAATGCTCCTTTCATTGATTTTTTTTTTTTACCCTTTCCTTCTCCTCATTAAACAAGACAAACACCCCATTTAAAGTCACTAGTTGACAGCTAAAAGCAACTTTTATAGGTTTTGTAGCAAGTAGGAGTGACAAAAACACCTCTTCTATCACTTCCTGTAGGTCAATAAAATATAACATGAGCCATCTGCTGCTTGTATAATGTGTAAGGGCTGGAATAAACACATCAGAACTAATCCAGTCTTCTCAGGGTTGTCTCCATGAGTTTTAAATCTAATCCTCATACTGGCTACATGGAAGAGCTTCTGGCTTAGCTCTGGAATAGCTGAAGACACCCTCTGCGCTACAATCTTCCCTGCTTCCACTCTCACTACAATCAGCTCGCCAGGCGGTGAAAATACGAATTAAATTATCAAAAGTGCCTTTATGTATTTCTCACAAGTCCCCAGAATAGACTAGTGGTTTAACAACACGGCCAAAGACAGCCCCAGACATGCACTCACCCTCCTAAATCTGGAACAGACCAGCATTTTGCGAGGAGAAAAACCACATTTCCAGAACCCGTCCTGGCCCAAATCAGCCAAAACTCCCCAGAGCTGCTGTCTGTGATTATTATTGCCTCCCCTCACGTCATCAACAGAGGACACCAGGTCTGTGGAGAAGACTGATGGGATTTTCCATGACGCTCTGTAACACTGGCCTGTGCCTTTCAGCTGGTGTGAAAGCAGAAACACGGGAGATTAAACGCCTACTGTTTTTTATCTCCTGGAGAATAAGGGAGAGGGTTTAAAAACAAAGAGCTGCAATGTACAAGCATGTATTTAGTTGTCGTAGCTTACCCAGCAGTTAAAATTACATTTAATTAGGAAAACAATAATCTTCTTGAAATAGCATTAACTTTTAATCAACCAAATCCATGAAACATCTTCAGTGGAACTTCTAAATACTATTAAATAATTACTGTATCTCTTCAGATATTAATTTAAGCAGAAAATCTAGTCTCTTGAGGCGTGTCGGACAAAGGCTCAACCATTAGCATTATTTTTTGTTATTTCCATGATTATCTTCCTTCGTACTAATCACTAAACACAGTTTAGATGTGGCACTTCCTCTAAGGCTTAGCTTGTTTGAGTTCCTCACTTCAGCTGAAACTAAAAGCAAACAAGGAGCATTAATCCAAAAAAAAAGACAAACAAAAATAACACCAGCAACTGGCAAATTAACACAACTAGGCTGAAAAGAAAGGGAAATACCTGCATAGGTAAATGTCCTAAGTCACAGGGGACTGGAGTTTTTTGCTTTATTTTGTCCTGTGTACACAGGACAGTTTAGCTGGAGGCAGCCTGTTAAGAATTCACTTGCTAAAAGGACAGATGCTCAGCTCTTTCAGAGATATTTCTCATGGTCACTCTCTATTTCCTTCCTCATACTGATATATAAACCTAAAGTAAAAAAATTTTGAATACTCCACATTTTTGTGTTCTTGAACATAAACCAGAGGGGCTACTCAATTTCTTGGTGTTTCCATTAAAAGCTACTCTCTGAGGTCTTCAAGGGCTGCTTGGAACAGAAAATGAGGAGAATTTGAAGAACAGGGCTGCAAGGTGTCAGGAGGGCTCTGCTCTCAGAGCAGGGACAAGTTTTTCAGACAGCAGAGCAATAACAGCTACTGCTGCTTCCGTGCAGAGGTTGCTGTGGCTGGAGAGCACCTTGCCAGGTATAAAATGGTCCCAGACAGCTGCTGAGATTCAGATTCTGTGCAACACTCTTGTTTTGCAAAAGAAGATGCATTTTTTCCCTAGGCATTTGGCAGGGTTGTCCCTCTCAAGAGCCTTCTTTCAGCTGAACCGAGGCCCTCCCATCATTTTGACTTGTCTTAGGAGAGCACCAGTATTTCAGCTGCCAAACTGTTGACTGTCAGGCACCTAGACGGGATCGTATTGCTGTTGACAGGATCTCATGGCATAGTCTAGTTAAATAACAAAAATGGACTCATTTTGAATAATTAACTTGTAAACCAATTTTTTGATAGGGAAGATCTTTTCAGGACTTTCATCCTATTGAATGGAACATGGGTGGGGGCCCCTCCCCTTCCCCCAGAAAACCAACTTTCTTGCCTGGAAGTTACCTCTCAGTCTTGACAGTTGTACTGCTGCACTCCAAACAGAAGGGTTTGGTGGCAGCCTCCTGAGATGTCCGCCCATGGGTGCTCTGCACTGAAGCTGAGCTGCCATGCATTATTCCTGCAGCTAAAAATATTTGATTATTCTTCAAAGGCGTGATACGTCATCCACAAATAATATATATGCTT
>NW_010399233.1:35437-49922 GCF_000710305.1 Buceros rhinoceros silvestris | reverse complement strand
AAGAAAGCCAAAGTGCTGTTGTGTACTAAGGTTTAAAATACTCAAATCCCAACAGTATCTTCTCTGACTACCCACACCAACACTGGAAGCTTATTCTCAGCTCAGTCTGATCACTACATAGGTTTTCAGAATATTTAGTAGTGGTGGATGTTGTATATCCCAGCAATGGAGATACGTGACTATCAATCAGGAGTGATGTGTAGACCTAAGACTTCTCTTCCTGAAGTGAAATGTTAAAAAGATGAACATCTCAGGGCTTACATGTATCAGCCTCGGGAGAGCTTGAAGTTTGCTGTAGTCCAGGCAACCACCCAACCTGGAAACACATGCCTACCTCGTCTGCGAAACCCAGGCTGAGATCATCTGCAGAACAGATCACTCTCCTAGCCAGTGCAGGAACTCCAAGTATTTCATTCAGAGTTGCAAGAAACAGGAAAGACCATCATCACGTAGTATTTCTCTCCAAATATTACTGTTAAGGAAACCCTGTTTTAGCAGTTATTTTTGCAGAATCCTGTTTTGCTTTTGTCATCAATGTTGTTTTACCCCAGCTGGATAAAATATCCCTTCCCTGTAGACCCTACTGCTTCTCATTTGCTTTTTCCCCTCACTCAGCTGAAACACTGGTCATGTACATTCAGGCCTAAGCCATGTAATTCAGGATTAATCATTCCACTCTGCTCAATGTCATGCACTTCTCATTTTTTCAATCGTTTTTTACTTAAGGGATGAGTAAATGGTAATAGCCAAGGAGAGCTTTATCCTATACATGAAGGGCACCTTCCTTTTTGAACCCTGAGGACAACCTCACACCACACTATTCCCACATAATTGAAGCGAATATACCAATTATCATATTTTATTTCCAGCTTCAATAGTTACTTCCCATTCTCCAATACCTATTTTTTATTTTTTCAGCTTTGCAATGAAAAATAATCCACCTTACTTTTCTAGAAAAACCCCAAATCCTCAAAAAACACCCAGAAACCATCTGAAACTCTGCCTAGGCAAAGTTTGTGCTTCACAGAATTGGCAGAGCCAACCGCACTGTCTCTGTCACCAGCATCACTGCCTTTTCTGCTCGTACTCGCAGGTGGCTCTGACATTTGTCTGCAGAGCCCCCACCTCCTCTGCAGTCTGCAGTTTGCACACCTATAGTGTTTGCGAAGTAATGGCAGAGTAACAAGTGGCAGAGGCAGGGTTTCTGCTCAGGGTATGCCAAGCACTGCTTTACAGTTGCTCCAGGCTTCATACCGCTCCTTGGCTTACGGGCACTTTTCTGGGAAACAGGTGGCGAAGCGAAAATGATGCTGCTGGGTTAGCCCCAGTGCCCAGCCAGGGTGGGGAGTAGGAATGACAGCAATCACCCGTTCCAGGGTGATGTTTGCCGAACATCTTTGCCCAAGAGGACTAATAATGTGCCCTGTGAAAGAAGCAAGTTTTCCTTTCAGAAATATGAGTTTGTGGGTGTACACAGGATTACTTTTGTCTGCAGGTACATGTAGATTTCTAGGCAAGTTTTGTTTAAAAACTTCTGCTGGCTTGGAGTTATGACTTCTCTGTCTCACCGTGTCCCAAAGCCATAAAGCTTAAATATTTCCACCATTTTCCTCGAGCTGCTCAACCCTGATCAGCACTACAGAGCTATGCAGTAACCACAAAGCACTGACTGCAGGTACTGCTGTGCAGCTCAGTCAGTGAGTCCAGCAGCCCAGCAGAGCGTGCTGGAGCAGGACAGACACTGCAGAGCCGTGCCGCTGTTGCCTCGGCTCTGGGAGCAGGCTAAAATGTTTATAAAGATCTTAGCATGAGCTGGCACCGTAACCCTGCACTATCAGAACATTATCTCATGGCTTCAGTGGAAACAGAGGACACTCAGAGCTCCTTGGAGCCTCTTACCTGGCAAAGGTCAAATTTAGTATTTTTCAGATGTGCTTTGAAGAAGAGATATGAAAATGTTTCAGAAAACAGTTCACAGCAAAAAACCCTCAGAGCATTTGCCTGAATCAATCTGTGAGTCTGCAACAAGTGGTCAAGAGATTCCACAGATCAAAGCAGCAAGGAAACAGGAAAATATCAAGGCAACAGCTTGCAAACAGTCTTTCCTTTTCTCATGTGAAAAGAAGAATTTTTATTTTGAAATTCATACAAATTTACTTCTCAACACAATCTCCTGCTTCCCACAGAAAGTAAAATACTTTGGGATTAAAATTAATTTGCTCGTTTTCTTTTTTCTCTCTGTCCTGAAAAAAAAACCCCAAAACAAAACCAACAAAACCAAAAACAGAACCAAAAAATCCCCAGAAATTTCATTCCCATTTGACCTGAACTATTTTTCTTGTGAGGTTACACTCACGCCTTGGCTCGGGATCTCAAGAGCAATGGAATTACTTTTCCTTGGGATGTACAAAACACTGAGACGACTGGGTGACAACTGGGTTTCTTAAAAAAAAAACAAAACAACAGAACATGTATTTTTCATGTACTTGTTTTTTTCTTTTCCCATAAGTCATAATTATTTTAACATGTGATTCTGCTCAGAGCCTGACACTCCTTTAAAGCTGATGAGTCTGTGCTGGAAACACTAAAATAAAAGCAACAAGAAAAATGAAGCTTGTATAACTTGACTTCCTACCTATAGTGCTGTGTGCCTATGAATCCACTGATGTTTTATTTCTTTCTATTTAATGTGCAACTTCTACATTTTAGATAACACAACAAAAAATGGTGATTTATTTTGTTTGTGGTTTTTTAATATATGTTCCTGAATTTTTTTTTTAACTGGGGAATGTGACTTACATTTTTGAACGTGTGAAGAGTGGAAAATGCCTCAGCACTAAAAACACATTGGGAAAAAATTTAGAGCTGAAAATTTCCTTAAAACATTTAGATACATTTTCAATCTAAATGATCTGCTGATGAGCAAGCTATTTTTTGTGTTATGTGATAGCAGAGTCCTGAAATCCTTGTTCAACCGTGACTGTCATTGAAATTTGGAAAAAAATTTGTTTGAGTCAGGACAGCAGGGTTCAGACCCAGGGATTTTTCTGCAAGGCCCTAGGGCCAAATTCATCCATGATTTAAATCAGGCGAACAGAACTGGAAGTCAATAAAATGCCACTGATTTATATCAGCTCTTCTTTATTGCTATTGCACCCATGCTTGCTTCCATGCCCCCACCGCAATCATTCTCCGCCATTCGTTAGGTGTGTATATAAAGGCTGTCGCTGTCACAAAGCCCTGGCTTGCTGCAAAACTCCAGGTTTCCTTCATTTGTAAAATGAGACCTTGATCTTACTAATGCTGGTGGAAATCGGAATTCCTACAACTCGGCCCCATGCTGCTCCACTGGGATAAACAAGATAAAAACCAAGACAGGAGCGCAGAGAGATTTGGGCTGCCATGAGCATTCCCATTTGCGTTACTTGGAGGTGGGACATGCTGGGAATTTTAGGGCTGGCTCTTCCTGGGCTATCTTGCTCTGGTGACTTCAGCTCTATTTAATAACGTGAAACCTCCTAGTGCCATTTCTGGGCAGATTCCTTGTCACTTCCTGCTTTAACTTTTCTCCTTCTGTTGTTGTTCCACAAAGATGCTGAAATGGGAGATGCCCGGGCTGTCTCTCCGTGAGTGGTTTGCTGGTGATCAATGGGGCAGCTGTGAAGTGGATCCCCTGACTGCTCTTTGGTTCACTTCTCAGACCAATTTGGTGCCCCCAGAGCAGATTCCTTTTGGAAGAAACCCAAGTGACAGCTCCATGCCACAAGCCATGTGGTCTGGGAAGCCCTGCTGCCTCCCTTCCCATGGCTCTCTCAGTATCTGCCTAATACTTCTGCCTTCCATAAAGCTTCAAACCACAAATCCTAAAGGGGTCACCCAAGGACTAGATTATACCTCATCTGGAGTAAATCCCCTACGACATATATAACATAGGTATGTAACAATTCTGCGTGAATGCTTCTGGTCAACTGACCAATTCCTCTTAAATTTGAACTGCTGATAATGCAGATGTAACCGCTATCCTGTGAGCTTTTAGGTTCCTTCTCCAGAACCTGCAGAGAAACTCAGACTTAATTCGTAATACCCCTGGTAAGGTCATAGAACATCAGCAACAACAAAGTCACTCTTGATCTACAAACCCAGTGTGGGAATTTCTACCCAACTAGACCGCTGTCGTCTTTCACAACAAAATGTATAAGTATGGTCTTATGATTCTAGTCTTACTTCCCTTTTGTGTTTTATTTATTTTTCCTTTAAGACATAGTACCGAAGCTTCACTCAAACCATGCAGACCTTGTCTGGTATCCCACTGCTGCACAAAGAATTGCTCTCAACTATGCACCATATGCTGCGCCATCTAATTTCTTTAGCACTTACTAAACAAACAGCTCACAGCCTGAAAAATAGATCTAGAACACTTTTAACTTGAAAATGGTCTTACTTACCTAATAGTCATCTTTCATATGGGCTGAAATACAGAACTTTTGCTCTAAGCTCCTGAAGTACTGACCACGTTCTGAAAATTGCTTTTTGTTCCATTTCAGCCTGCTTCTACGTGAGTAGATCACAAGGGGCAGATTGTTTGTAAATAAATAAATCACTGTGACTGTGAGACAGATGACTACTCTGGTGACTAAGTGCTGTAAATCATGAGATAGCAAAGGCAGCCTGATCTTAGAGAGGGTTTTCCCCCTTCTTGTCCAACGAGCTGTAGTCAAATCAAACCTACTCGGTGCATTTCAGGATGTGGGACTTGATTCTGCGGAATTACGTAAGGATGACATAATCCCGTAGTTTGTCCAGCAGCAATCACCTGCCAGAATTTTGAACCTGACTGAAATTCCATTGAAGTTAACTTGATTTCATTGACATTATCATTGATTTCAACTCAGCTTGAATCAAGGCATCCGTTACTGCCTTGAGAGATTATTGAGCCAAGTTGTGGCGTGTAGATACTTTAAAAGCTAAGAAACTTTAAAGACTGCCATTGGAGCACAACAGAGCTCGGCTGCTCTTTCTTCTTACTCAGATATGTATCTAACCTTGTCTTATTAATGTCCCTAGGCAAGGAGTACAATATGTTAAGATGGGTTGATTTGTATTTGTTTATTTCTTTGAATGTCCGTATCTGTAGTGCACTGGGAAAATAAACAAAGACAGAGCTGTATTCTCCATTTTATATATTATTTTAATTCTGTATCTCTTGCACATGTCAAAACTTTACAGCTGTTATAGTCAACTTGGATGTTGACAAAACACTGGCTGAATCTTTGTAGTTCAATACTGTTTGCCTGAAATCGGAAGACAGACATTGAAAGATTGGAAAGATCAAACCCCTGAACTCTCTGTCCCGGTGACTTTGTCTATTGCGAAACTGCTTCTATTCCTGTTTTTCCCCAATAAATGATCTAGACATAGTAAAATTAAAACATGGAAGCTTAAATGAGGCCACTCACCCTCTAAATAGCCTTTGGATTTTCAGTAACAGTAAATGCACATTTACCAACGCTTACACTTATGTTTTAGGACACTTCACATGCCTAGTTCTCACTAAAGCAAACAGAACATGTTGTTGCGTATCACTTAAGAGACAGCATCAAATGAATTGTCCTGTACAAGTTCCTGCACTAAACTAGTGATTGTTCAAGGCTTTCCAGCTCTGCTGCCTTACGGTTATGTGCAGGGAAGAACACTGTGGTTGGATGGTCAGTATTTGACTGGTTCACAGGAGAACCCGTCACAGAAACAGATAAGCATGGAGTTGATAGCCACAATGGTACTATTGCATTTCCACTGCTGCACAGCGTCACACCTTTACCGAGTCACTCACTGTGACAAGACCTCCTTCATTAAAAAAGCCACTTCAACTCTACCTACTTTCTTTACAGTTTGTGTTGCCTTTTTATTCTTCTCAAATGACTCCTGCAACACCACCTCCTCTTAGCTGTTAGGTCCCTCTTGAATTCCTTAAAATTCTTCTTAGAACTCACAAAGCAAATCACTATGTACAGCTGGGAAATGACTCCACTACTCCCGTCCTGTGTAATCTTGAATACTTGGCTCTGGAAAGCCTTGAAAAGGCATGTGGACTATGATGTGCACTCAAACAGGGGGAAATAAGAGGAACGATGCTACTGCAGTAGGGAGTCCATTCACAGCAGAGACAGATGTGTCAAAGGAAGGGCCCAATACATCAGTGTATTGATGAGCATTTGTCTGGGCTGAGGAACGTCAGCCATGAATAAAAGGGACTGCTCCTGCAGCAACAGGTGGGCTGCCGACACCGATCAAATTCACTGCATGCAGCGGGGAAAAGTCACTGGATGTCACTTCTTCTCTGCAGAAATCCAGCTGAGGGAGTTCGGTGCTCCATCTGGCAGAAGAAGAGGGGGAATTCTGTCCGTGTTCACTCAGGAGAAGCTGAGACATACATCTAAATATAAAAGCCTTTCATGAGAAAGGTGAAATCTAATTTCTCACATCTCTTTCCCATTTATTTTTCCCTTTATTTTCTCATGGGAGTGATTTTCTTTATCATTACTGGCTGGTCTGAAAGCAGTGAAATATCCAGAGCCTGCCAGTTTTATCCCAAAGGGTCGTGCCATCTCAAAAGGCATTTTATTATCAGGGCATGTAACTTCATTTTGCCATTTGTTTAGCTCTAGTTGCGATATGCAGCTTATTTGTTTTTTTAATAATCTCGTTAAATTTTCTTGCACGTGCTTGAGGTGACCTAAATGCTTCCCATTTGCCATTGCTTTATTTCTTTATTTCTGCAGCGGAACAAGAACTGGAGAACATCACACCCTCTCTAAGGTGTCCTGCTCATTTTTTTGCTTTGATGTGTTCTGAGTGTGCCCTTTCCTTTGTCAGACACAGTGCTTTCCTGCAGCAACTTTTAACAATGGTGGCTGATTTCTTGGCTTTCCTTTTAACCACAGTCCAAAACTTCTTTCGTTTCCCAGCTGCCACCATCCTTCAGTTTCTGTATCTTGAACATTTTCTCTAGGAATTTGTGAAATGATTCTCAAGAATCCACATTTTGAAAATTCTTCTTAGTGTATCTTTATACACCATGCTTTATCGTTATGCAGTAATAGAACATTGAGACAGCAAATAAAAACTCAATGCAGAATTCTCCATAAATAGTAAATAAACAAAAATATTTCTGCCTTTCATAGCACTAGAGATTCGTGAAATTACCTTAAACACAGGAAGCACATGCTTGGCTTCACCTGAAATACTAGTGGTGGCGAAGTCAGAAGTGGTCGGAAATACTACTGGTGGCAAAGGAGAGAAGTCACACAACTTTCTCATTTGTGATTTATGTTCCTGGTAGGAACAATCTCTGGGCAATTCCCACAGATGGGGGAAGCGACAGCTGTCCCACAGCCACAGGAATAGTCATGTTTGGGTTTTCTTTACAAAAAAGAAGAGAGAATCTTTTTAGAAAAACAGAATGTCATAAAAATAAAATGTCACTAAAACAGAAGAGTTTATCTCCTGGTGAAATCATAATCCTCTTTCTGAACAATTTTTCTGCAGCTGATTTTCATGTTGTGATAGTTCACAGAAAACAAGGTATTGATTTATTTTAACATGCAACTGAAAAGGGGCAGGCAGAGGAGATGGGGACAAAGTGAATAAATTAATTATGTAAGGTAACCTAGCCATGTTTTGCAGATGAATAATGGCAAGAACAATGCCCAGGTGCTGGTGTTTCTCGTACATTGGATTAGAAAACTCCAGAGGCCAGCAAAGGTTTTGGATAAGAATAAGAGAGGAAGCGTTAGTTCCTGCTGGTAGTGAGAATGGACTAAGGGAGCAGAATCTCCTCAGTGAAAAACATCAGCTCCCGAAGAGATAATGAAATATGGTGTTGGTTGACTAAAGGAATACAGCTGGTACTTTGCCTGGTGCTCAGTTTGAGTGAAGCCTATCAAGGTGGCTGCGTTAAACCAGGTGAGACCTCTTGTACACGAGGTGTACAAGACTTCAAAAGATAGAGTGAAGGAGTTAACTGCAGTTGTCAAGGGTATCTGATGTGTGTACAAATGGATCAATGTGCTTTCTTGTCTCTCTCCAATATCAGATAAAACTCAATAGCAGCTGGATGCATGAGCAAAAGACCTGAAAAATCAGTTTCTCATTGACCCAGGGACTTTAGCTCTTCTTTTTGCCTTTAGCGTAATTCAATATAGCCCATTTTGAAATAAATAGACAGTAAAGTTCAAGCCTTTTGGAAGTTCCTAATTGATTTCACAGCAAAAACACTCATTTAACACAAACATTTGCACATTCACTTTTCAGCAGTCAGCTGCATCTAAACACGTGTGGAATCAACACCCACAAAATGAGCTGAAAATTTCAGTCCCCATTGAAGACACTATGGTTTAATTAAGTAAGAGTAGAGTGAAAGAATTTCTGGCAGAGGGGTAAGGACAGGTAAACCTGGAGAATTAGGCATTTATCTATAACATTTTCCTGGCTGGGGTATTATTTCTATTTCTAAAAGTTATGACATCATCAAATAAGACAATAACAAGCAGACTGTGCAGTGAAGAGCCAGCCACCAAGTGTTGATGCCAACCATCACAGAGGTATGAAAACAGCACTTAATCCGGACAGTTTGTCAACACTTAAACAAACGCGTAGTCATAAAACTGTATTGCCATCTGTATCAGACGGCCCCTTTAAACAGTTTGGTCCAAAGATGGAACACGGCGCTTTGCAAGAAACCACCAGGCAGTGGGAGTTTTGGAAGCTTTGCAATAAACAATAGACAGTGAGCTTTTTCAGGAGAAGTGATAGTGGGAGTAGTCCACTGGCTGCAGCCAAGCGGACTCTCCTATGATAAGCTCATAATCACGGGCCTTGTGACCAGATGCCAAGGGATGGGAAAAGGAAAGGAGTTGCCACAACAGTGAGTTTTCCCACGTTCTTGAACATCTTACTGAGGAAGAAGAGTAAAGATTAAATCAAACGGCCACCAAATAGTGACCCCAGTAGTGAAATTGAGCGTGTGTGAAGGTACAGATTATGTAATTGGAAGGTGGAGTTTGGGGCTGTCCACACATATGTACTGGCCATACACTATGTGAGGGGTGGCTTTAACCTCTACTATAAAGGCAGTGCTGTTTGGGCACAGAGGCGAGGTAGCTGCATGGCACAACAAGGACCATGTTGCCTCCATGGGGATGTCCACAAGGGTCCAGTAACTCTGACGCCTCACCTCTAAAACAATCCATGCTGGGGATGCTGCAGATTTCGAACATCAATTGCCCACCTAAGGTCGGTATGTGTATGAGCCAAGGTAACTTTTCCTTTCCCTTTCTCCCCTTAATGCATCATGATGAATTGCACTTGGACAGGAGGAAATGCTTCTTCAGCTCTTGAATGTCCACAGGGCGCATCACTAGTTGTCTTAATCATAGTAGCAGCAATTCTAGTTGTAATACTTTGGAAGACTAAATTCTTAAGTCTGTGTTTCACGTAACTCCACATTTAGTCTGCTTTTAGATCAAATAAACCCTGTTATACTTGTGTGCCTGTTTGTGGGCATGTCTGTGATTTTAACCACCCTGGGGTCCTTCGGACCTTACTGGAATACCGTCTTTACCTGGACAAAAAAAAATGCCTAAAAAAGCTGATTAGGTTGCTGATGGTTCATTTATGGAAAAAAGGCAAAGGAAAGACCTGAGAAATCCTTTCCTGATTGCTCTGTGCTTGGTATCTATGTGGGTCAAACTCACTGGCAGACGAGGGGAGAAGAAAGTCTATGAAACATTCCTCTCCCATAAAAGTCTGTGAAATTGAATCCTATGTGTCTTTTGAAGCCCACAGATCTTCTAGCTGTGTAAAAGCTATTATTCATCAGCCTCCTCCATGTTATGAAGCCAGAAGTTTATTAAAATTGATTTTTTAAAGAATGTTTTGGCTCTGAACACACATTGCATGATGGAAAAAGAAAAACCAAACAACTTAAAAGTCTTGCGAATCCCTTCCATAATTCCTCTCTTTCTTATTTTCTAAGAGGAGTTACATGGGCCCTTCTTTCTTTCTGCCACCCAGCATCTCTGATTTCTGTGAGCAGAGGCAGGAAAGCAGGAAAAGAAAATCACTGCCCCTTTCTGCACCCCTGGCTCCTCCACTCCTGAGAAGATGCTCTTTGCTGATACAACAGACTCTTCTGTCCTTTCCTCAGAGGGGAAATAGATATGAGACCCTTCTGGTGAGGAAAAGGAAAACTAATTCCACAAAAATATAACCCCTAAATGTCAATTCTTAGGAAAAGGAAAACATCCAAATTAGGATCTTTAATTGCAAGGACCACTGGACAAATCTGGCTTTTAAGCCTTTAAGGGAAATGAAGGGGCTCCAGGTGACTCCGTCAACAGAGCCGTTAATAAATGATGGCTTTCTCCGACGTGGCACGCAGGAACAAGGAGCTGCCCGCTGCTCATCTGCACACTGCTGAGAGCAAAGCGTATTTGCACAGACTTTTCTTTGGCACTTAGGCAAGGGAAAATCTAGGGCTTGTGCTGAAAAATGAGATGCTTCATTTCCAGATGCGCTGCTGATAGCACTCTGTTCCTAGGAATAAGAAAAAGAGAGTTTAAATATTGACAATATTTCTTAGGTTCTGCATGAGGAGTAAGTGGACACACTCCTTTGTCTCCCTTTATCCTTTCTTACCTTGGCTTTTGCTTTTCTTCACGACCTTTCTTTCCATTTAAAAAGCAAGGATAATTAATATTGCCTCAGTTGAAGCAATATTCATAGCCAATACCCTCCCTGATTCTCTTCACATTTGCAAATTGTCTATTTGGTTTTATCTCCTTGCTTTCATAAGTCTCCGTTTCGTTTAATCCGCAGTACACTGGAGACCAGTAGGATTACCAGAGGAAAATGAGCTCTGTAATACAACCCGAGGAGGGTGTGGCAAAAGGGGTCTTACTGGCAAATTGATCCAAAGGGATTATTTAAGTCATCTTCTCTAAAACTCTATTTTAATGGAATTAGATGTCTGATACATATTTGCTTTCACCAACATTTCAGAGACCCTTGCTTGCCTGTGATAACTCTGTGTGGTAAGGGACACTGCAGCTATGATATTTGTTTTATTTCAGGGTAAATTCCAGAGGAAAGCAGGGTGTTTTAAAAGACACCAAGAAATCAGAAAATACCGACTTTATGGGTTTATAAATATCCTCTTTCTTATTTTTTCCCCCTCTTTTTATTCCTCACTGCAGCCTGCAGTTACAATATCTAATACTGTACGTAAGGAGATAAGTTACTTTCTCTTATATATGAGATTGGCACGTTCTATCAGATTTTATGTGTTTCTTTAAAACTTGCAGTATTCTCTTGACATAAATATTCAGACCTCTATTTCTTGGACGAGATCTTGACTCTGGTGAAGACAGAGGCAAAACTACAATGCCTTAAGTTTCCGTCTTTCTAAGCACCACTTTAATACTCTCACCACAGATCTTACTCATACATGTCAAACTTTACACAGCCAGTCCTGGTCAGTAGTTCACGATTTCTAGCGTCAAGCATGTCTTGTCTCCCTGGGCTGGGATGACCCAACAGAAACACAAGTGGACTGCAATTATTTCTGTGTTGAGGCTTAAGTGTTCACATGAAGATTGGGTGGCTTTGGCCCCAGGTAGGGGTCTTGCACCCATTTCACACAAAGAAAAGAATCCAGGCAACTCAGGGGAGTATTTCGTTTCTCTCTTTGAATAGATTTCATACTGTTTGGCTAAACAGTATGAGACTGGAAGGGCTAGGAGAAGGAGAAATGTTTCACACAGAATGGTGAGATTATTATGCAAAACTGGAGACAAAATAAGTTATTTATTTAAATTTTACAGTGTTCCACTTTTTTACACAAGACTGAGCTCAAGAGGCTAAACAAGTAGCTCATCCTACAACAACGGCCTTAATTTACTTCGCAAATGAGACGCAGGAGCCCTGGAGGCAGAGGGAAAACATGAGATAGGCTGAGGGGAGGTTTCAGAGTAATTAGTTCTGCTTAATGTACTTTCAAATTTAGTGCGGGGTTCAGCTCTTCCAGTTCACCTTAAAAAGGTATTGGGGCCCTTGTTAAGCTGCCAGAAAAGATTTGGCTCAGGTACCGAGGGGCCTGCAGTGCAAATTTACTTGTATCATTACAAAAGCCATTTCCTTTTAGGCGTGAGCCTAATGAAAGTACACTTAATTTGTAATTGTGTATAATTATAGATCTTGATGAGACAGATGAATGTGAATTCAGTATCAGCCAGTGAGTTCATCATTCCTTGTATCATCCATTTCTCAATTATCTCTAATGGCTGTCTTCAAGAGATTTATATCTTGTCATCTTCCTGCGAACCCATGTACCGTATCCTAGCAGAACCGCACCAGTGATTTGACCTAAGGAAACCAGTTTCAGTGTCCCGCAGCAGGTTTCTGAAGGCTGGGCTTCTAAAATACTTCCAGACTACCGTCGGAGATTTCCAGTGAAGATAAGATTTCCTTCCCGCTCATGGTATTCCGTTGTTTGCTTTCCTCTTCCAGAACATCCAGGTACTCAAGCACTGTCTCCTCATTCAAATTTCCATCCCCTTCCTTCCTCTGAAATCTTGCTCAGGTACCTGGCAGACATTAATCGTACAGCCAGTCATTGATACCTACACTTCTTTTTTATACATCAATACCATTTCCTACAGGTCCTCTGGGGTTTGCCAGATCTCAGCTTGCTTTTTTTCATTTCTTATGTCCTCACAGATAGTTCAATGGCAAAGTGACCTCCACCCTGGGCTTTAGGCTGTCTATCACAGGGGGTTTTTGGGTCTCTCACTGCTCCTCTTACAGTAATCTTTTCCTCACAGTCAAGTCTTTTCATTTTTTTTAAACTGCTTAACTTGCTCCCTGGAGCAATGCTTACAAGAGAACTATAAAGCCTAAAAGTAAAAGCAAACATGAAGCACCCTGGGGAGGGCCTGCCTGCTTCTCAGAATTTGTTCGTAGTTCTTCAGGGGAGCTACATGTTTCTGAAAAAAATGTGTTATAGACAAAGACCAGTGGGTTTCTGTTCCACAGATCTCTCATTAGGAAAGAAGCCATCTGAATCGTTCGGCTACAAATAAAATAAAGAAAATCCCACGTTTCTAAGCTCCCTTTTACCTTTTCTGTGGTCATCTCCAGATATTCAGGGCAAGGCTTCATTCCATTTTGAAGCATGGAAAAAGTAAGCTCACATATTATGGTGGTTTTTCTGTGCTCATTCATCTTGCAGACTTTCATCTTGAAAGCTTTCAGGATTAACTGAGAACATTTTCTCCTTTTTTTCATAGTAAGGTGATGGAGGAAGCAGCCTCGGTACAAACAAATCCTTTTCCATCAGGAGGAGAAGTGTTCATAATGCAGCTCTGTTTATCATCTCACAAAATAAGAAATATTGCAGCCGCTCTGTCTGCCGCTTTAAAATGTTCAGAACCATTTATGCTTTGTCATTACAACACCTACCATTATTTGCTTGACCAGGAAAGTATTTCAGTGCTCTCATGATAAATACTGTGATTATGACTCTTGCTAATTTTGCAGTGCATAATATAATTGAATTCTCTTTAACGTCCATAAATTGTGGGGCACTCCGGGTACCTAACAGCATCCTATCTGATTATGGAAACGCCTGAAGGTAATTTTTTCCCCCCCAAATGTAATAAACATAGTTTTATGAAATACATGAATAAGAAATGTTTAGAGATGTGCTGATTTGAACAGGTTGGAAAGGCATTAAATAAACGTAAAGCAGATTCCATCTTACAGTGCAAGAAAAGATATAGGTGGATTTTCAGCACCTGCTGATCAATCCATAATGTATGACAAATTCTAAAGTAATTTTGTTCAGGTTTATGAGCAATAAGCTGGTTGCTCAAAACCACACAAGGCTGGGAAAGATAAGGCGGGGACAGTGCTGCTTCCAGAACAGAACCACTTGATAGGACTGGTCTTGCCATGTCTTTCCCAGAGAAACTGTGATTGATGTAAGGATAACCCTAGACCAAAAGCCATGGTATCACTCCACACTTCCAGCAGCTGCTGGGAAACAAGGTTTCCCACTCTCCTTAAAAACGAGGCAGAAATGATTGTTTTCAGGCTTGTAGGGCAGTAGAGATTCTCCAAAGGCTCTCACAATTTAGCTTTATTGCTAAATGTGGTTGGTGTTTGGATGGCATTTAGAGGATGCTCTTATGTGAAGAAGTTGTGAGCCTTTCAGTGCCTGTCTACCGCACCCTGACCTGGGGAAGCCTTTGCTCTTGCCGACCGAGTATGAACTGGCAAGTGGGTGAACGCCTGTCACCATGCTCTAGCCTGTCGCAGCAGCTTGGTTTAGACAATTTCTAGTCTCAGTTGTCTTCATTTTAAAAAGCTTGCAGTACCACAAACACAGAAATGAGTCATAATTCAGAGATACCGGAGTGGTCAGGGAAAG
>NW_010399233.1:27927-35299 GCF_000710305.1 Buceros rhinoceros silvestris | reverse complement strand
GGAAAGTGTATGAGTTGTGAAGAAGTTTTCCTTACAAAGTAGAAGAATATGGATTTCAATGTAGTTTTTGTAAATATGTATTTAGCTTGGATGTACTTGGCTGAAAACTGACCCTGGAAAACATTTTCAAGGAGAAAAACTTGGGGTCGGTTCATTGGCTACTACTGTTCCACATTCTGCTTTGGACAACCGAGTCCAGCTCACTCCCTCCAGCACAGGATCTGCTCCTCTCCTCCGTGACAATCCTGATGACTAGATTGAAGCAGAGATAAAAAAAAAAAAAAATCTCGAAGAGTTGCCAAGAGAAGTGGTATGATTCTTGGGAATTGCTCAGGCAATAACAGCAATACACACAACTAGATTTGGGAGCTGGATAAACATCCCGCTTCTAAGTGATGTCTCACTGCTGCAGTAAAAGCACTACATATTTGAAGATACGTGGAATGAGAAGTGATTTTTCTTAAACTGAGAGAAATACCACTCAAGGTATAAGAAGATCAGCAGAACACAGAGGTTCCATGAATTATAATTTCCTCTGTTTTCTCATTTTCCTTTTTCTGTTTATAGAATGAAAATATCAAGCATGCAGATAGCTTATGCATGTAATGTTTCATTTCATCGCTTTTCTGAGAGAAGGCAATAGAGGGAAAATATAATAATCACATCTCGCCTGTCATATCATAATCATATTGTGACCTGGAAGATTTAGAAAGGGGAGCGAAGAACTGAGATGTTTTGAAAGTTGCAGTGCATGGATATGTACATACAAAAGAAATCCTTGACTCAGAAGCGACGCTTCTCACTTTCCTTTGCTTAAAATGTGGTACAGACAAAGGGATTTCTACATAAAGCAGCAGCAATGATCTCCACCCCCCTCACCGCCCCAAAGTTTTAGAGCCATTTGGATGGTAGGAATTTCTTCTGGATTTGCCAGCCTCCCCACCGCGCTTATCTTGTGGTTTTCGGTAATTTTACATCACTTTGTTTTAGCCTTATATGCTGTGTTCTTGGCAGCACTGGCACACAGGAGGGGCTTAGGATATAATAAGGTGTTAGTTTGTGCTTGTTTCCATCCCTGCTGCAGTCGTTGGTGTGGATAATTACTGTATTCCTTTCTTTCTCCCTGTTTCCTTTTTAAGCCCATTGTTCCCATTCCTGGCAGCGGAGGACACGCTCAGGATACCAGCATTGCCTCCGTTTTGCTGTTGCACTGCTCTGACTCTTGTTTCCACAAGCTACTTATTCCATCTCTCTGCTGGCCAGGGAAGATGGCCAGGAGCAGAGGGAGGGATGCGGGAACCAGAGGAAATAACCCTGGAGAGGAGGAACTTTATTAGCTCGTTCGGCCCCTTTTTGTGGACAAATCTCACTGCTTCCAGCGGCTCGGTCTTCACACTCTCCTGCAACTTTATACCACCAAATTTACACCTTGCTCAAGCTGGGAAGATCATTTCAGCTGCCTTGAACTTCATTTCTTTAGTCAAGGGTTTGGGGAGGAAGAGAAAACCACCAATTGTTGTTTGCATCAGCAGCCTTGGTTAATAAATCCCACTGTGATATTACACCCCTCTTTGCCTTGAAACACACTCCGTTTCCTTATTCTTTTCTCTTATTGATTTAGTGCTTCGGATTTTCTCTTTCAGTATGTTAACAGAAAAGTGTAAAAAAGATCAGATACGTGTGTGGCATGAGATAAGACATCATCGCTATTCTGAAGCTGGCTTAAGTTTGTCTTTCCCTTGAAAGAGTGGGCTCTGGAGAAAACCCTCAAGTACCATGTTCCTTTTAACTTTTTTCATCCCCTCTTGCTTTAGGCCTGGTCTGGCAAACTGTTCTTCTAGTGCTGAACTCATCATTATTGACTGATTGATTGGCAGATTCCACCCTTCTGAGACAGCGTGGCTGCTGCTGAGCCCGTGCTCCTTCAACTGAAAAAGGACTGACACGTTTAGAGATACTTTGCTTTCCCAAGACCCTCTTTGTTATCCTCCAGCTCTCCTGACACTTCAGAAACACAAAGCCAAGATCTCCCTCTGCCTTTTCCGTTTGAGGTGATTGTTTTGTTGCATTTAGGCTGCACAAAGGATTGGGGTTTCAAAGTAGCACCAACTCTGTTAAACCAGAGCACAGAAGTTCACCAAGTGGTGAAGACTGCGATGGGAATGGGAGTAAAGTTGGGCTGAAGACAGATCCTTTATACCTCAAATCCTCAATGAAGCCTTGGCAGTGGAACAAAAGGAAGGCATGAGTTTATCCCAACCTGGAAGAAAGGCTTCGTTTACAACAACTGGATCTGGACTGAACTTTGCTGTGGGCTTGGGCTAAAACTTGCTTCTGCTTTCATCTCCTTTTTCACCTGCTTCCAACATGGAAGAAATTCCGCATTGCTATTGGGATAAACCACAATGACTCCAAAGGCAGGAGATAGGAGAAGATCACCTATGGCACTGGGAAGATCTTCTCTCTTTTTCCTGGAAAAACTACTGAAATGGATGCTCGAGATCACCGAACCCACAGATATTTGCTTGGAGTCCATCTCCACAAAGCGCCCCCACACAAATGACAGCTGCTCTATTTGTGCCAGGATGCTTAATGGATTTCGCAGTGAAGCACACACAAAGAGACGGCACCTGAGCTTTTCGGAATCCAGTCTAATGCAGCCTGTTCTTCATAAACTACAACATTCAGCCTCAGCGTACCCCCTCAGGAAGCGGAGCATGCTAGGAGGAGTTCTTCAGTGATGAGAACAATGATTTAAGACTAGCAACTTTTGGTTTGGAAGCTGGCAGCTACTATTCAAAAACACTTGATGTAAATATATAGTACACTAGTATGTATTCAAGTTTTACTGACACAGGGCTGCTGTCACTGTGGTTAGTTCATATTTACATTAATAACAATAAAAATTATCATTCTTCAGCTTCAACACAGCCTATATTTAAATATTTTGAAAAGTTTGGCGAATATTAACCCTTACACATCTCTAAGTCTGGAAGGTGTTATCATCCTCCCTGTAAAGAATGTTAATTGACAAATATATTAAGTAATTTCTCCCAAAGTTTCTCACTGAAATAATTTAAAGCTTATTGTCCTTTCTTTTAATCATTACATTACATCACATCGTACTGATTTTCAAGAAGTTTTCTTCTGATTTTAAAAACTGAAGCAGAAAACCGAAGAATTCTGCTACATGTGAATTTTTTATTGTATTAGGATACAGCTTTTGCTTTTTACCGTATACTTGAGAAGTTTTATTTTAGAGCCCGTTGGTGAAGTAGGGAAAAGAATGTACCATGTTCGTTTATGGATTTAGCAGTGTTAATAGTTTTTTCTGGAACCAGGAAGAGATGTCAGAACTGAAAGAAAATGTCAGTTTTGGTAGCTGAAAACCCCCCACCATTCTTCTTTCAAATTTTTCCTTGAAGCCATGTGGCCGGACATCTCCTTTTGCACTAACTCCACTGCAGTTTATCATTCTCTGTGAATTTTCTGGTTACATTTTTGATTGGCACACCTGGTCTTTTCTGCTTCTTTCCTCATTTTTAATGGAAATACACCATTCTTTTCTGTTTTACTCTCCCCTGGCTTTAGTTCTCTGCCATCTTTGCACAGCTACTTCAACCCCTGACAGCCTTAAGCAGACTTTTGACACTCTGAATAAATTGTAGTTCCCTGCAATGAAGCCTATCAGTGTTACCAGACTGCAAACCTATTTTTTCTTTTTTTTTTTTTTTTGCTTTTGTTTTTTAAATATTTTTCAAGAGGATGGCTGGATTCCCACCTAGCCCATTTCGATGCTGAGTTCTGAGGTCCTGCACTCCTTTACAGTCTGCTAAGAGAAAAGCACACAGGCCCAAGAAACGTGATTAGATGTTCAACCACACCAAAGATTTTGATAAAAATATCTGGAAAAGACCAAAGCTGGAAGATTGAGAGAGAATGGGATACAAGATAGATGCCTTAACTTTGAAATTCTTCTTCAACAAAACCAAAGTATGGTTGAACTTCATGTTGGAATGCCAAGGTGCTGTGATAAATGGAGGAATCAGCTCTGTTTCACCTGCAGGAGAGGGAAACAAATTCTTTGCCAGGCACTTTATTAAAATGCTGATTTTGACTTTTTGCCTATGACAGGGCAATCTGTAAGAGAAAGTCATAAGGCAGTGAAGTTTTGCATTTCAATACCTCACTTCCTCCTCCTCCTTCCTTCCTGTTTTTCTCCCCTCCCTTGGCTAGCGTAGGATTGGATGACTATGACGCAAGCACATACAAAATTCAAAGGCTTACCCTTGCTTGCTTCCTTATTCACCCAGGTGACTATATACATAAAAATCTCTGCAGTCCCAAGAGGAGGTTATCTGAGAGCACCAATGGTGTGGCTGTGTGACTTAAGCTGATGTTTTTAGGTCACCGTATAGGAAAAGCAATTGGAAATCAGTTTCAAATTTAACTCATGGCACTTGGTGTAATTTCCTGATGCCTATTTCTCCTTAGCAGTTCGTGCTTTGTATTACACACACAACATCCTGCAGAAGTGTTATCTAGTGGATTTGGAACAAAATGAATTAAAAAATATCTCCCTTATTGTGCATTCGCCAGGTTATTTAAACTGAAGGAATTGATTTTTTGCCATTTAAGTGTCGTGCTCAAAGCAGATCTAGGAAGACAGCTGGTGTAAAAGGAACAACTAAACAAACCATCAAGGAACCAACCTCGAAGGCTTTGGGCAGAGAAGACTTCACTCATATTCATTTTAAGATCAGTGTACTGGGACCTCCACACAGGAATAGAGTCATGTGTAAATGTACCTATATTCATTTACTGAAGAAAAGATTCCAAGTTCCTACCCATGGAAGGTTAACAGCAGTACGCAGGATAAGACAGCAAAAGATTGGTAGCAAAGAAGATTGTTTTCCAACTTACTTTATTCAAATCTTAAAAAAAAAAAAACAAAACCAAAACAAATCAGATTTAAATGGTTGGTGAAAGGTTCAAATTTAATTTTAATTTTATTCCAGTCTGTTCCTCCATGCCAAATGTGGATCTATGTGGATCACAACATATCTCAGACAGACACAAGTAGTAAATGTGAACCTCTGGCCCGTGAAGCCTTACCCACTGTTTTACTCAATCCGACAGAATCCTAACCCAATGCACACACATCACCGGCCCCACAGTGATTCACTGCCCTTACGATGAACGAAATACTAGGTGTTGAAAACTGAAAGCTGGAAGAAGAGGAACAGATAAAGTTGATACTATGACTGCCTAGTTGCTAAAAGGTGTTTAGGGAAACTCGAAAGAAAAAAAGAAAAGAACCATTTATGTAGGTGAGTATATACAAGAGTTAAAAAACCCACAATACAGACTGTGTTCCTGGTGACTGCTTAAACATTGGTGCTTTATTTTGTTAAGCTCCGCTTCTGGGAGCAAGTGTATGTATGCAACTTGGCTGTTGCTAAGGTAACAATCGTTTGGGGGAAACAGAGGAGTAAAACAGACTTACAAAACCTACATAAAATTGACATTAACTGGCAATGGCTTCCCTAGGCTTACAGTAACCCCCTCTATGTTCATGAACACACATACCTCACAGAAATGTTTCCGTCTCCCAGGACTTACCTCATTATGTTTCGCTTTGGAAGGTGAGTGGCAGTGCCACTTTCATTTGTTCAAAAAAGAAAAATATGGGTTAATGAAGAAAAAGTCCTTTTGTCTAAAACCATCACCAGTTAGTGCTTTGACACACAAAACGTTCACACCCATTGCCTGCCACTGTTCCTTTCCCAAAGGGAGGTTCACCAGCACAGCTTCAGGGGTTGCTGAGAGACCTGCCGCCTGCTCTTCCCACCCTTGAGTCTGGCCGTCCTCTGGGGCACAGGATGCACCCAGAGCCACGACAGCCATCTCTTCCTCCCCCAGCTCTTTTCATCATAACCAGCATGTAACACTGTCGTAACTAGCTTGGACGTTCTTGTGCTGTTGTCTTTTCACAATCCCATGGGTTTCCCTAGCAGCGTGAACCGCAATCTGAACATATGTGGCATCCGTGGTTTTTGAGGTAAGGCTCATGGAGTCATTTTTTCTTTATCTAAGGCACCTGCATCACTTTTTTGGTACATGTGAGACATGCAGTGTTCTTCTGTGCTGATGGCTGGAAGCCCAACAACTGTATTAAATCTATGAGTAAACCAGCAAATGTTGAACAAAATGCAAAGGGACACTTAGTGCTTCACCTGACTCTGAGCAGGAGGTGTTCCTCGCTCTGAAATTAGGTTCCATTGCATGTGGTAAGCAGGTAAAGAAAAAATGTGAAAAAAAAAAAAAAAAAAAAAGAGAGGAAAGGGGAGTCTCCTCTGCAGAAGCTGCTGACACCTTCTAGCAGGCAACAACTTACCGCAGTCAAAGCATTTGGGTTGACTGTTCAGCACTGGCTTCTTAAGGGCTCGCTCATCATTTTCTGATAGGGAAGCAGAAGAAAAGGGGGGCTGCAGGCATATAACAAATCCAGATCAGATAGAAGCACAGGCGCTGGCAGTGCACAAAACCTGAAAACAACAAAACACTCAAAACCGCTCTCTACTCCCCCTTTAAAAGTAAATGTGTGCTAAAGCCTAGATTCCTCCAATACGTGTCACCCAAGAATCCACTTTTCTCTCAAAAATCAAGGAAAAGATAGGAATGAAAAGCAGGGTGACTCCTCTAGTAAAGTCTAAGACATCAGGAACGGAAAGAAATGGCCCCTGTGCTAAATGGGACCTGGACCTCTGGTGAGCAGGTCTGGCCCTCCTGAAATTACTGAATTGACTAAAGGGATCCTTCTCTTGGAGAAAGGAGATGAATACCCAGACCATCCATCATGATCAGATTATTAAACATTGAAAAGGGACATTAAAGGGACTATACTCAGACTAATGCGCGTACCAAAACTGGCAGCCCAGAAGCACATTAGCAGCCCAAATTGCTAAGCCCTGGATCCAGAAGTGCTAATCACCGCATGCTGGGCTAGGGGTCTGGTGGAAATGAACATCGCTTGCCCAAGGCCTTGGGGCTGCCATTTGGCTGTTCAGCACTACAGAAAAAGCAATCAAACAGAAAAAACAAACCAATATTCTGGAGAGCTCTGCACAACAGCTCGGATCCTTGACACAGTCTTTTTGTTGTGGTATCATCTGTATTTTTAGCATATTTTGATGGAAGAGGCTTTTTCTTTTTTGTCTAAGCCTGATGACAGTTAATTAAATAAACGTTTCCCTCGATCCAGGGATGCATATTTTATGTGATGAACTGCTTCAAAGAAAAAAAACCATTTGAACTGCAGCGGGTAGATGGGGGTTGGGGGGGGGGGGGGAAACCCTTACAAAAAAAAAAC
>NW_010399233.1:0-27881 GCF_000710305.1 Buceros rhinoceros silvestris | reverse complement strand
AACGCGTTCCACGGTGGGGGGGATGGGGGGTTAGGGGGGGGGGGGTGGAAGCCCTTACATAAATAATCACATCATTTCATGAATCACCACTTAGTGCTTTTCATCATCTCCCCACCTCTTTCTGATATTTCTTCTCTAGAGTCCATTCTGTTTGCTCTGTTAAATTGACATATGAGCAAATCAATCCATCTGCTACTCTGAGCTGCTAAGCCTGCTCATCTGTGTGTTCCCAAAAGTTGAGGAAAAAAGATTTTGTACTAACTACATCCCCGAGAAATACCACTTTTAACATTTTATGTGGCTGGCCATAGAGACAGATAGCAGGGGTGAGGGTAGTGCCTATAGAGGGCAGATTACTCTTTCCTGACCAGTGGCTTTTCTTCTGTGCAGATAATTTTGATTCCTGTTCTATCATTCATAATAATTTCTCACATATATTAGTTATCAATACCATGGCAGGTAGCAGAGAAAAATTTGTGTGACAAAAAGCGCAATGGATTTCAGTGATGAAGTACATGATTCTTCAAAAGCCTCCAAGATTTTAAGCATAGGATAAGCCTCAGTCAGCTTGTTCTGGAAAACTGAGGCTGCGAAACACTCAAACAGCGACTTCTTTAATGAGCCTAATAACTTAAAGAGAAACTAAAGCATCTATTTCAGAGAAAGTCCAATATTACTGCTGAGAGAATATTTACTGCATCACTTGGAAAGTTCTGCAATTACAATTATCCTCATTACAAAAATGTGTTCCTCCTCGTTATTTTAGGTGTCATGGTTGAAAGCTTAATGGTTCATAAGCATATATATGGGAAAAAATAAACAGTTTGTCATGAAGTATGGAATGACAGTGTAATGTTCTCAAAAATTAGTTCAATTTTAATGAGGCTGCAGAAAAAGTAAGTTATGTTTTCATTTTTGTTCTGGCTGCGAGCTGAAATGCAGCTGCAAGGGCTGTTCCAACGGAAACAGGCAGACAGAGCTGAATTCTCAACCCAAACCCTTGCCCTCTCGGGAGACAGTGATCCAATTTTCATTAAGACCTTTGAATCTTTCTATGGAAATCTTTAGACTACAGAATGAGCCAAACCAACCTACTCCTAAACTATGATATTTAACCTTGGGGGCTTATTTGATAGGAAACACAGCTGCTTTTTCATTATTTTTTAAAGTTGATCAAACCCAATGCGTTTGAAATCCAATCTTGGGCTTTCGAATTCCCATACAGAAGCACTTGGAAATTCAAGTGAAGCTCCGTGTGTGCTTTTCCTACAGGATGATGGCGGGAAAAGTTCATAATGCTCAGGACAGCCCCTAAATTTTCACACAATTTCCATCCACTTTTCACATCAGCCTTTGTAAACTGCCAATATTTACCTGGGGAAAACAATTTTCCACAGTGCCAAAAATGAAAATGGAACTGTAACTTATGATTGAAACAAACAAACAAAAAAGGGGGTTTCATGACTCTGGATTAAAAGAAAATGAAAAAAAGAAATTGAGTCTGAGCCAACATTTTGTTTCAGTGCTTCACTTCATGTAAATAAATCCGTGCCAGAGGAACAAGACGGCTTAGCATCACTGGAAGCTGAACAGATGCTCATTTCTTTACGATTCTCAGCTCATTGCTGTGGTACCTTGATTCAAAACTGATGCTAAAAGCTGGTTCTGACAACTCCTCCTCAACACTTGGAATTGCACCACGGACAAAATCTGCTTTGACTCCTTCAAGATCCCCGTATACCACTATCAAAAATAAAGCCAAACTCACCTCTTTTCCCTGCACTGAAAGAGAACAAGAGGGACTCTGAAAAGATGGAGCCTCCTTCTCTCTGTACCCGTAGAGACACACACACTCACGTGTCAGCTCTCACCGCCCTTCTGCTGTCCTGAGCCATCACTGTAAGCCACATCAGCTCTGGTGTACTTCCACCGCACATGTGGTTAGTTTGTCACATAATCCATCTAAGCAGCAAGGCGGAAAGATGTAACAAGTTCTACCCATCCCTATGTCATTCCCTTTCCTCAGTTACAGTATTCACTTCCCAAGGCTGCTCTGTAGTTGAATTCTCTTTGATTCACATGTGAAGATATATTCTTCCAGATTTCTTAGATCATTAGTAATTGCTGCTTTGTGGAATGTACTTCCAGCTGAGATTTTCAGAGGGACAATTAAACATCAGTATCATCCCCTCTGTTCTAAGTTGCTGAAATAGCCATCTATTCAAGATCTGCAGTAATAACCATCTATTCAAGAGCTGCAGTGTAAGAAAAATACTTTGGAGCTCTTAGCAGGGCAGGGCACTGGCTAATAGTTGTATTTCTCTGCTTCTGGATGTTTGCAAACAATGCCTTGAAGTCCTGAGAGATGTTTAAGAGTAGCAGAGAATCTACCAATCCTACAATTTATGCTTTCAAAACAAATGTGTCACATGTAAGATTTATTCCGAATTCTTGTGGCTGACCCTCAGTACTTTTCGACCAGGGTACCTCAGCCCTGGGTACGTTTTCCTTACAACCGCCCATAATGTGAGGCACTCGATCAAGGTAAATCGAGTCAACATTTACTCAAGTTTCAAACCAAAAAGGATGAAGCATCAAATTGCCCTTGAACACATAGCAACTTGCAGCACACAGCAGTGCTGCCCTGAAGACTGCGATGACAAAAAGAAATCCCCACCCAACCTAATCCCTGAAATGTTTGTGTCAAATTTAGCTTTGTTGCCATTTGCACCAATAACGCTCAGTCAAGGGATCAAACCACGCACAAGATTAGTTCTTCATAGGCAGAGGTGAAAACCATACACGTCAAACTGAAATCTGGTGTGTATAATCAATCACGTAATAAAGGTTCTCAGCTTGAAATTTTTTGTTACTGTGGAAACTGAGGCTCCATTTAAAAGTCCTGCTTCAGGATTCAAGGAAAAATACTGGGCTTTTTTCTCCTGCTGTATTTTGACAAAACACGAGTTCTGTATATATTAAACAGTGTTCCTCATTTGAAGCAAGCAACTCGCTCGCAGAACAGTCTTTAGGTTCTGAAGATTTCCTTAAAGCATTTGACGTAAGTTATACCTCAGCAAAGGTCAGCTCTTGCTTTAAGACTATTGAGAAGGTTAATTTGACCAGATGAATTCAGACTTCACTCTGAAACTCAGTTGACATTTTTAGATGAAAAGTGAGTGATGGTAGTAAGGGAAAAAAAATCAGTCTAAGCTACTTCTGTTCAGGCATCAGGGGAATCAGAAAAATTTCTATCGTACAGTAGAGTCAACACTAAACCCCCAGACTTTTCAATCACTATTTCCATATGGAGGAGCTCAACAGCTTCCAAGAAGATTTTTCGTGCTATAGCAAGAGTAATTTATACATTTCTGCCATTCCCATTATCTTGACACCTCAGAAAAATTAATTACTGATGTTAGGCTCCCCCATCCTGGTGTAGCTTAGGCTGTCAGGCAGGAGCAAGAGCAAAGGATGGGATGGAGAGAGTGTGTGTCTTTCCCAGCTTACTGTGCAACAGAGCTGCTGGCCTCCAGTTCAACAGCTGGGACTCAAAGAGTGAGTAACAGCCCTTGCTCACCGCACTGACAGTTACAAATGAAGGACAGAGACAAGGATCTACAGTTTTAAGGACTGCAGTTAGAGCAGAAAATACATGTTGGAGACAAGCTATATTTGGAGGCAATACAAGGCATACGTAGCTGTGTACACGCACGCACGCATATATGCCACAAGCACATAAATATTTATACATGGGCACATACATGTAGAGGAACTCAGCTGCAAACTCCTGAGACACACTTGCTTTTTTACAAGACAAATACGAACGTTTAAGCTGCCGTTTTCACCTACAGTGCACGACCCACTTTTCTAGTATCAAGTAATTTTCAAGCTGGCATGAAGCCACTTCAGCAGACGGGTAAGAGGGCAGCCTTGCCAGCTCCCCAGCCTGCCCCTGAGGTCTGAGACTCCCTCACCAGCTCCCCAGCCCCAAATGCTTGACCAGCATTCATTGTTTCAATCCTGTGGCCAGCAGGGATGTGTCACTGCCTGAATTTGGAGAATTAATATTAAAATACCCCAATCAGCAGAACAAAACACCTGTTCCATCAAGACAATCCACCGGGGTCTGGGTTTTCGGCGAGAAACCAGGAGCATAACCTACATGCAGCATCCCGGGCTACACTCGACCTGCAAAATGTTCACATACATGTACATTTTAATATACATAAAATGTAGACATGGCTGTAGCCTTATATTAATAACTCAATAAATTTAGAAACATGATTTGGATCTGGGTATGTCATAATTTACCCCTAAGGGGCAAGCTGGACAAGAGCAAACAACAATTTTCCTTCACTCACGGCTGTAATTACGTAGGAAGAAAACTGAAGTGGCTGAAAGTTCATGCTGGATGACTGACGCAATGTCAGGTTTCGTAAGTAATGAGATGGGGAAAATGTCAAATTATTACTGAGGGAGAAAATGTCAAGGATGTTCTTAAAAAAAGACTTCTCCTATAAGAGTCCCACTGAACAAGAGGACGCGGAAGAACGATCATGACCAATGTCCTCAAGTCAGCTTTCAGGACAGAGTGATGAAGCCTCAGACTCAAGAGTCACTTCATTGACACCTGGGAAATATCTCAGTTATGCATCTTTTCCTGACTATTTTCCCTCTTTTGGGTTGTTTTTTTGGTTGTTTTTATTTCAGAAGAACTTTTAAACACAAAAGCACATCATTTACTCGACTAATGCATTCAGAAGTTCTATGTCACCCCACAAGAAACACTTAATGGCTTACAGGGCTGGCATGCCCCAGTTGAGGGAACCCTTCCGGAAGGTTGGGCATACTGAGTCAAGCCCCTCAATCCTCCGTCATCAAAGGACTTGAAAGCAAGTAGGCAGCTTTTATCAGCAAATTCTTGAGTTTGAATCATAACAGCTCTTTAGCTTTCCTTGTTCTTGTTTGTAAATTGCCTCTGTTTTTTTTTTCCTTTCCCCCAAATGTTCCAGATATCTACCAAGGGGAAACTCTAACACTTTATGGTGCGTCCGAGTGGATGATTAATCAATCTTTGAACTTGGAGCTCAAGCTGCTCAGCCACAGAAGACAGCGGTAGGAAGCAGTAAAAGGAGGCAGCTACCCATCATTCAGTACACCGTTCTACTCTCCTCTGGTAGAACTTCTGTTGCCATATTGCTAGTAAATTCTTTACATCACATAATCCTATTTTTATGTTTTAGGGCTATAGCATCTGTTGAACGGTCTAAAAAAACCTCCATGGGCACTTGTTTCCAAAACTAGGATTTTTCACCTCTCTTACAATCTGATTTTCTGAAGTGGAAGTCACAGTCTTCTGACAAAAGGCTGATATCAGTAAATAAAGAACTCGGATTTTCTTGAGCCACAGAGGAAAGTCACAACATATTTTATTCTTCCTTGTCAAACTCGTATTTCATTTGTGTTATCACTACTGCACACTTTTTCTGTAGAGCAAAAAAGGGAGGAAGGACCTCAGCGAGGTCCCAAGAACCAAACAGGAGGTGAGATTCAGGTGTTTTACATCTGGAAAGCTCTGCACGTGTACTATCTGTGCCTTGGATTTCAACAAACCACAATCCATCTATTCTACAATTATACTCAGCTTTTTAATTTCATGATGTTTATTCTTCTTAAGACCAGATATATTAGCGCTGTATCTGAACATAAGCGGCGACACTGATGATATATAACGCTAACTCCTCTCTGAATCCTCTTAGCATAATTTGGAATTATATTTTGGGAGACTTTATAACAGAAAGAACTGGTTTAAAGAAAGGGCTGTATAATGAAGAATAAGGCACTCCTAATTATTTTGTTGTAATTTAGATGTGTCTTTATTATTCCTGAATCTTCAATATCCTTAGAGGGAGAAAAAAAAAATCTCACAATGCTTCTGTAATCTCAGAATATTCCATTTTACATAGGATTAACACCAGCATTAAATATGAATATATCTGCCTTGAAATGGATGGTATTTGCACTTAAAACCCATATTTTATTATGATTTCAATATTCTAGAATATTCCTCTTAATGTATATTTCAGTGTTTCAAACTTCAATGCAGCCTCATCTGTTTTTCATTTAGGATAAAACAGTCTCTAACTACATTTTCTTCCCTACCTAATATAATTTGAAAAAAGATGCTCCTCAGTAGTTAAAAATACTTCAGTTTTTGCATCAACTCAAGATTGAATTATCAGTATTAATGTAAATTTTCCTAGAGGAAGCAGGTGTATTGGTGTGATACTCAGTAGATGATAATTTGTTTTTTTCTAGAAGAATGCCTGGTTAACAGTGGGTCACTAACTTTTAAATGTATTTTATTTCTTAACTGACTTTCTAAAGATATCAAAATGAAGAAAACCCCACATGGTGACATGGTAAAAATTATATACATCAAGCCATTGTTTTTTTTCCCTAGCATGAAAGTGGGAAATGCAAAACAAGAATCTGCCAAGAAAATGAACTTCATGCCAGATCCCTCAGTGAAGCCTTTTTTAACAGGTTTTAGATTAGTAGTTAAGTTTAGTTTAAACCAGGACACGCACATTCGAAAGCTGAAGGAAATCCAGGCTCATCAGAAGGTCTGGGTGATGTTTAACTGGACGTCTATGTGTCACCGGTTAAACAGCACATCACATGCTACAGGTCTTTTTATCTTTACTTAAACTGGATGCTTGCATCCTGTTTATAACCTTTGAGCTATTAGTCTTCTAACATCTTTTTCTCTTACTGCAGTCAGTTCTTTTCTGCTTTGGAATATATGACTGATCCGTGTGAGGTCTTTTCCTTTTCCCTGGAATTATTGGATTCATTTACCCCTATCACATCCACTTGTGTTATGAGGTCTGACATTAGGAGATTGCGGTAACTGAAAAATGCCGCAGGCAAGCAGAGAGAAGGAAAGAATCTGCTTTCACTGTAGTTTTACTTAGAGTTTTCACCGTAAGGTAAACCCCAGATATTTCTAACTGGCAACTCCTCTGCTTCGAGTGTGGTGTTTTATTGCTTTTCTTTGAATTGTTGTTCCTGTGGCTTTAATGGGTCTCATCCACATTGAGTTGGTGAGACACAAAGACAAAGAGATACACCGAAAGCCAATGAGCAGCTTTGACTATCCGACCTTCTACCCATCTCGCGGACCACTGAGTACTTTTTCCCTCTATTACATATTTTTTTTTCTTATTAACAGTCTCCTTCACTCTCCATGTTTCATATGCTTGTAGCACTTTGGATTTTAAAGTAACCACAAGATCCCATGGTTTTCTGCTGTAATTATGAAGGATGCCAGCCAGCCTGCTGGAGAGGGCACCACTCAACGTCTGCTCAATCCTGTTGAGAGGATGCGAGAAAAATACAGGTTGCGAAGAGAGCTTTACTGAAGTGCCTTGTAGGGATTAATTTCACTAGCGAAAGATTACAGCAGCTGTTACCATCGCTTTCTAACAACAATCCTTACTGCTGGAAGATTTGAGGATGTTATTTCTCCCTTCAGCTTGGATGAAAATACTCAGGAAATGTTTTCTTGGGAGGATTCTAGCCCTTGTAGACCTAAACCAGGACTAATCTCAGCTGTCAAAATAGCAAATATCTGGTCTAAGGCAATTGCCTGCTGTCACACTTACTTAGGGCTTGCAACACTTGTCTTAGGTGCTAAGCTGTCACTGCAGGCACCTCCCTGTGCCACTGATTACATGAATTGCTGCAGCAAAGGGTGACACTTGCATGTCTTTCAGGTGAGGTCACTTAGGTGCTGGTCGCTCATGCACGTCCACCTTTAGCTGCATTTCCCCACTGCTGATCACCACTGGTGAATGTATAACCTGGCAAAGGCACCCAGCATTGGTACATTGGGTGCTTATCTGCAATAGGAATAACTACTATTTTCTTTCTCCTAAATGTTCCCGTCACCGAGCACAGAGTGCAGAACACAAAATGCTGCATCTCGGATCAAAGTCGAAATACCTTAGATGAGAATCTGATCCAGAGGTGGAGGGAGGTAAAATACGGCGTGGTGTCAGCAGCTTAAAGAGAATGATAATGAGAGTGCGTTTGAACCTCTGGGTGACAATGATGTGTCTTTACTTATTTATTTTCAGCATGGCACTTTTGTCTAACAAGGAGAGAGGTTTTACAAGGCCCAGGATCTGGAGGGAGAAGTGGGGTTGTCAAGGTAAGAGAAGAGAGAAGCAGGGCCCTTTTGACAACAGTGTACCTAAAGAAACCATTTTAAGTTGAACTTTTCACTGTGTTTCATCAATATAACAGAAATAGCACTCTTAGAAATAGAAAGCCCTGAAATTATAAATCCATCTTTATGACATGACGTTGTCTGACATTCACTGGGGCTTTTCCCAAGACACTGTATTAATCTCCAGTGTTCCCTGATTGATGTGCATTTTTGAAGTCCATCTCCTCTCAAACAGCTTCCCAGTAATTGCCTCCTTCTGCTTTGCTATAGGTTCCTCCATGCCAGCTGCTGCTGCTCAAACCCTTCGTGGATCTGTTACGGGGAGACGGAATTGTTGTGCATGCTAATCTTGCATTACTGTCAACAACAAATCCATCATAAACTGAGCTGGTAGAACAGTATTCTGAAAATATGTTCCTTGATTGATTTCTCTATTTTGCATTTCACTAACACAAACTGTCATCTTCTGTGCTTAACAAAAGAGCTCTTTAACAGATCCAAGACTGGCCCAAACCTTTGCACGCTCATCTCATTCAGATTTCAACACAGTTAAATGATTTTATTTATTGCTCAATTATATATATTGGTCTGGTGTTTTTTAGTTTCTACTGTCTCGAACTTCAGTAAAGCCCCAATTTACAGCAGCATCTTGACCCAGAAGAGCAGCATTTCCAGAATGAATATTTTCATTTGTTCACAGAAAACTGGTTTTCGTCCAGAAATAATTTAGTCTACTTTGCCACCTTTCTGCTCAGCTTTCTTCCCAGATCCAGTCACAGGAAAAAACAGATTTGGTTGTATTGATTGTCCTTCCAATTGCTGGCTGTCATCAGACAGGTGTGGGAATCTCCTAGAGAGGGGACTGATTGAATTTACTGGCAACTTCATACTGTAGTTTTATTTTCTGCCTTTTTTTTTCCTCCAAGCCATGCCAGCTTAGCCGGAAGATGAGCAGAAAAACTAGTGACATGTAAAATATGAAGGTAATTAATTTGGCCTCTGACCAGGCCCATGATTTTTGCTGTCTCTATGCTAGTTTGTGAGCTCCTGTTGCACTACTAGTTCAGTCCCACTGAAAGGACCACTAGTATAAGCAAGCTACTCTCCAGCATGAATAAGAGGAGAACAACCTGTCCTTACAGGAGGATGAGCTTATTAACAGTGTTGGCTTGCTTTTCTATCTGCATCATTTTGAAACAAGTAGAAAGGAAATTACACATTCAACACACATCTAACCCAGGGATGTATTGCCAGTAACTTTCCCAAAAAGCGTTACTGCTCAAATAAAGCTGATCTATGAGCCTCACAGCTCAGCGTTTTACAATGCAGTCAGCATTTTCGCCTTTGTCCCCTAGATTGAGCAGTCATAGATTTAAAACTGAAAGATTTAACCAGACAGCGTAAGGAGGAACACAAACCACATCATTTAGGTATCCGGAGCAGAGCTACGCATCCTATTGCAAACCATGGAAGACAAAAGGCAAAGATATTCAGGGTCACCTCCTCTGCAAGCTATAGGAGTGTGGGAGAAGACAGCGACAAGTGCCCTCAAGCAAAGGGTCTGGGTACCACACTAAATCCCTACGCCAACAGCACCCTGACAGCCACTGAGATACGGGGTGGCTCCACTGCTTCCCTTACCATGGTCAATTGATGATAATGCTGGTGAAACACTAACATGAATTAACCACAGCACCAAATGGATCGAGCTCGTCCCGTGCTTAATCAGATGTTACTTGACATGGAGCAAATTTGTGGCACTGATGCTAAAGGTTGGCCCAGAGGGGTTAAAGTGATAATTCCGCACCCCAGAGGTGCTCAGAAAGCCAAGTGCTGAAATAGATGCTAACGACGAAACAGCAATTTCTTTTTTCCTTAGCAGAAAATAATCTCATTTCAAGTGCCTGTAGTTGTAGTCTCTGCTGAAGACTGACAGATTAGAATGGATTGGAACCAGCCAGGAAAGTTCTTTGTAATTCATAACAGGGTAAACACAATGATCTAGGTTTTAAAATAAAAATCAATCTGAAGCTTTGCTTCAAAATAAAAGGGAAACAATTCCGAGTACTGAATCAATTAGACTGGCAGCTTGTAACTGCCGGTTTTTGAGGTTGAAATTGAGTGTTCCAACTCAAGTCACAAGTGAAAATGAGTACAGGGGCTTTAATCACTGAGTGTCCTCCTTACGAGGAGAGTGATCCACAGAAGGGACTGCAGAACTGCAGTCATCTTTGGTGCTTCGTATCTGCACTTAGGTGTCCTAGTGGACACCTGGAGGGAGACCAATGAGAAACTCAAGGCAGGGTAATCAAATATGGACAGCATATCTCAAAGGCACAGCCACAGTACTGTCTCCACTGCCAGGCTGATGTAAATTCCTCTTCTCTTTTTTTTATATCTATGTCTAGTTCTGTATTTGTGGTGTTTGGTTTGATTTTTTTTTTCTTTTTAGCTGTCTTTCATTTTGAAAAGCACTCAATCCCTCAAACTAAGAGAAAAAAAGCACGCCTTGTGAAGATATTGGAAACTCTTCTTCTCCCCCTCAGATCAATACAGAAAACTAACTTTTGCTTTCTTATCAGTCCCTATTTATCTACTTGCAAGCTGTCAGATGGTGCAGCCTCACTGTGTGACTTGCTGTGTGTGCCCTTTCCCTGCCACATTGCTCGTAAACTCATCCCTGCCTCCTTCTGCTCCAGGAAGTCATTAGATGCCAAACCCAAGAAGTGCGGATGACAGGCAGTTTCCTAGAGAAACACAAACCCGTGCTTTAACAGGTAAATGCCTTTTCCAAAAAAACTCTGAAAAAGCAAACCTCACATTTTATGAGGCATGTCTGGACCTTATTTAAAGACACAATGGCTTAAAATTCATTTCTGGATGCCTCTGCAGAGGGTGAATTTGATCTGAAAAGCTCCCCTGAGAAGCCTGAGAACAGCTAAAGAGGCTGGTGCCCTGGGAGGGTGGGGGGAAGGATGGGTCCTTGCTGTCAGCGCTGATTGCTGTGAGATGGAAGCCAGATGCAGAAGCACTGGTACATTGAACAGAAACAGACAGGGGCCATCGCGATGACTGCAAGTGCCAGAAACGATGAATCAGGTTTTGCTGCTCACGAGGCAGCTCCTTCTACTGTTATGAAGAAACAGTGGCTTCAATAGTGAAGAAATCGATATTCTTGTCATTAAGCTAATCAGCCACAATGCTTCTTCCACGTGCTGTTTTCCATGGAAGTCTCCTGCCCAGGGACTATGATAATCTGACAAAATCTGTGGATTAATAGAGAGAACAACAGGTACTAAGCTGTGCCTTCAATCAGTTCAGGATCCTGGGGCTGAAAAATATTTAGGCAACAGATAGAGACTGGGAGCACCACTTCTTCTCCTCACCGTGCAGAAAATTCAGAGACATCCATTATTTAAAAAACCTTTGAAGACAAATATTTACCGTAGAGCTGTTAACCTCCTTCCTAACATTGCAACCAGCATAAAAAAAAAAAAATCTGTCACGTTTTAGACATACTGCAATCTCTATTTGTGTAGCTAGCTAAGATAGTAACGTTAGCAGGGTAAGGAACAGCACTCCTGTATGAGGAAGGGCTAAGCAGATTAAAACATTTCCATTTGGAGTAGAGATAAGTGAGGGAGACACAACAGAGGGCTCTAGAATCAATGGAGCAATGGAAAAGTGCACGGAGAACAATTATTCATTTTTCTTCTAATGCAAGGATTAAAGGGAATTCAATGAAATGAACAGAGATTTTAGAAAGCATAAGAAGAAAAGAAAAAACTTCACACAAAACGCAATTAGAACTGTGGAGCTTGCTACCACGTGATGCTGGAGATGGTGAAAGTTTATCTGAGTTCAAAATGTAACTGCAAAACACACAGGAAGAAAAATGCACTGATTTCTCTCTGTGCTGGCACTGTACTTGTCTCAAGGTTTAAACTGAAGTTCATAGCAGGTTCCTTGGAAATTCCACGCTAAGATGCCCACTGCCTTCTGCTGTAGGAGGTAAGACATCTTGCCTTGATAAACTTCCGAGATGGCCTGGTGTGAAGATCTTACTTAATTCATCATCTGTAGATTTTCAGCCATGGAAAGCAGCAAAGCTGCGAGAAGACCACGGATGCTCAGCTGTCTGTAACAAACTAAAAGAACTGATTGCATTTTAGATTTTGTAATTCTTCAACAAAACAATATGATGATGGAAAATGAAATATAGTGACTTGAAGAGTAGAAAAGGAGGTAGAAAATGGCACATGACTTTGGCTTGAGACAGAGTGAGCACAGAAGAACTAAAATAGTAGAGAATTGACTCTACCAGGGTTAAAGCTGCTACGTGTCTCAGTGCAAGTCCACTGGAGAGTCTGCTAGTGCTGGGTGACAGAAAAGCTCGCACGGATGTCGTGCAGAAACCAGATAGAGTTACACCACAATGTGGACAAATTGAGCAGAGCCAGCATTTTGAAAGGCAAAACACAGGCTTCGTGTGCTTTGATTGGTCAACAAATTACACAGGGGTGGGAAAGGTTATGCCCTTTTCTGCCTGCTTTGCCTCAGCTTGTCATGGTCTCAGGTTTTGGAACATCAGGAAATTAGAACCAGCATCAGTTTAAATCTAATATAACAGGAATTCTGACCTTTCAGTCAGCTCCTCTGCAGAGGAAGCAGGGACAACTCAAATACAACAATTACAGGGTACCAAAACTGGGGTGCTCCCTTTCCTCTGCTTATTTCTCCCTTGGTCTAATTTTACTCCTAATTTACACCAGTACACCTGGAAAGGTAATGAAGCATAGGTTCAGGATTGGTAACTCATGAGGCAGGGTGTGCAGAGAGAGTGTGTAGACCTGTGTTTGGTGTGATTTCCTGAGCGGCTTCAGCAGCATGTCCAATAACACAGCGATCCTTCTGTCAGGCAGAAACCTGCTGCTGTACGCAACTGGATGTGCCCATGGTCTTTTTATAAGAAGTAAAAGGTATTGAGGTGCTTCTTTTATTTCAACAGGAAAGTTCATGCCAAAGCAATTTTAGCTATCGGTCTGGTCTCCCAGTAAACATCCAGTCATCAATAAAAAAAAGGGAAAAAGCCGGGGTTGGGGGGAACAGGGATCAGGACCTGAATTATTAGTGAGTAATTAAATAAAGATTAAAGCAGTATTAACCCAGAGTCTGGCCATAGAAATGTAGCTGTCAGATGACGTGGGGGCTGGCTGTTTTGAGGGAATCTGATGAATGTGGGCTCATGGGAAGCTGTCACAATGATGAAACAAGCCCAGCCTGGGCTAATAGATTTATCTATTTCTACCTGGCGGGTTATAATAGGATCTGGAGCCATCCTGCTGATCAGTGGATATCTGTAGAAAGTTCATCACACAAAGAGTGCCGCTAGGATCGAAGGGGAATATTGTTTGGAGCTGGATATCCAGAGACGTCATCCGTTGAAGAAAAGCAGCGAGGGAAGACTGCATGTTGGGGTATAACTTGTAACAGATTGTCAAACCATCTGCAAAGCAGGAGCTAAAATAGCTGATGTGTTGCTGTTGCCTGTTCATGAAGAATTCCCACGAGAGATTCCTTCCCATTTCCCTGGAGAGCTAACAGTGCTGTAGATCTAGCGCTGCGTATTTTTATCTCTGTCTAGACATTCTGATAAAGGAGAGGCTGAAATAGTCAGCGCTTCCAAAACCTCCAGCTGAAATGGAGGGGTCTGCTGACTTTTCCCATTTGCTGAAGATAGGTGCTAATAGACCTCATTTGGAAAGCTGGAGACAGTACGGTGAAGCAGTTGACTGCAATAAAAGACAAGACAGCACGTGTGATAGCTCTGTTACACGTGTGAGGAACTTCTGGCAACTGGAAACTGGGATCGTTCCTGAATCCAAACACAAACCAACTTCGCTTTTATTGCTCAAAAGCAGAGCGGTCAGGGCTGAGGAAAGGTGCTGAAGGCATCTACATTTTAAGCCTGCCACATGTCTTGACGTGGGCTTGGCTTGAGCAGGTCTCAAACACTTCATTTTACGCTGTCCAGAGGACATATTTGTACGAGGTATCTCTCAAAGTCACACAGTTCAAATCCTAACACGAGCTGCCAAAGCCATTAAAATTTTTGCTTTCCTTTATCTCTCATCTTTCTATGAATTCTGGAGAACAAAAAGAACTTTTTGTTCCTCTCCCTATCAGTTCTGAATTGCTCCTTGCAATCATCAGCACCAAAACAACAGCTCAGATGAGGTCAGTGTCTTCTTTGATTTTTAATATTAAAAAAATAACAACATGGAAGCTGCTTAAAAAAAAGTAAAACCCCTTAAGTCGACTCAAAAGTCAGTAGTTCCAAACACAGTTTTTGCATGTATGAAAGGGACAAGTCTAACAAAAAGATCAGTTTTGCTGAAAAAAATGTTTTTAAATCAGTGCCTTAGCGTAGAAAATGAATGGCCTTGATGCTATTAGGAAACAAGCACCAGAAAGCAATTCCCCTTTCCTAGATATTTCAACATAAGTAAGCAAAATATATATGTATGATGAAATACTATTATTCTTGTTTTTCAAACCAGAAAGTTCAAATTGAAGTACAGCTACAGGGAAATTGTTATGTACACAAAATACCAAAGGAGTCTGTAACAAAGGAACTTTTATGTGAAACCCCTAAAGATAACTCACTTGTTCTTTCTGCAAGATATTTATGGTCATGCTGTGCAGTCAAGACATAAAATGTGCAAACAATAAATGGAAATATTCAGATATCAGCAGCAACAGAGGTCAAGGGCAGGGTTTTCAGAAGCTGCTACATAAGCTGAGATTTTTTAACAGGAAAAAGAATGTACAAGCAATTTGAAAACTCCAATTTATCTGCAGTGGCCACTGGATTTGTATTAATATTAAAACACAACTTTGTGGTCCACAAACCTTTCATCCGGTGACAGAAGATAAGAGGTTCTTTAAAGTTGGACCCCTGGGATTGTACACCCCTAGGATGACATCTGATGTAGAGACCTGCAGCTGCTGCCCTCAGTGGGAAAAGATGGTTAGAAAACAGAGGGACCAAAGAAAAAATACTTGTGGTGTCAAGGAACAACTCCTCGTTCAACTCCTGGTCTCTGTCAGTGAGGCTCTGCAAAGACAGTGAGACTACAGATGCTCCTGCAAGTACTCCAAACAAGTGCTTGGACCGAAGATCAACTTCTTGTCCTCAAACTTGTATCTCAGAGCACAAAATGCCAGCAGTTTATTATGTGGCTAACCAGTTTGAGAAACCATACTGTACCTCCATCTTTCTCCTCTGAGCACACGCTACATGTTCTTCCACACGCTTTTCTGTACCTGCAATACACCTACAAAAGTGGCTTGTACTGGATGGGACATTCAAGGTGCCTCAGACAGCTCTATGCTACCCTGTTCAGCATCATACGGGAAAATCTATTACTGGCTTATTGTTTTTCTCTCCTCCTAATTATCATTAATAAGTGTATGTTAGATCAATCTCATTGTTACTCCATAATGTGTAGTTAAAAATTACACTAATGCATTCCAACTTCCAGCCGAATGTAATAAAATGGTGATTAATTTTCCCCAGGGCTGTGGTGGAATATGATTGAGGGTAATCTAAAATAGTTCTAACTGAAAAGTCTGATAACCATCAGTTACTGAGGCTGACACAGTAAATGTAAGGTGCGATTAGCAACACAGTGAAGCAAGTAGGTCACTGCCCTCTGCTCCAGTCACAAGCACTGTGGCCACCGTGACTTGGTGAGTATGAACCGGTTGCATCCTCATTTCCTTGTTCAATCCTCACGTCTCTACCATTCTTGAAATCTGCTCACATATAATACGTACCTCTGTATGGAATGAAAGAAGCAAACCTCCTACTCTGCTAAATAAAAGTTATTTTTCCATGGGCCTAGGTAGGATGTGCAGTTATCAAAATAGAACAGAATATCAGCATAGTTCAGAGACAACCAGTACCACGTCAATGCGCTTACACTTACAAATTTCAGGCCCTATCCCAAATGCAAGTGCCTGTCACAGATATCACCCATCGTTTCATTTTTGCAGCGGTGGCTATTTGCAGTGAGCTGTAAAGCTGCTGGAGAGAGAGAAGCATTACTTGAATTCTAGAGGATGGTATTTGCTAGCTAAGTAAAAAAGCAGAAGTTTTGCGTTGTGTTGGAACATGCAGAAGTAGTAGGGGGAAAAGAGGACTATCACGTTGTGCAATCACAAGGCAAACTCAGTGACAATGGAAGAGACAAGTTTATGAAAAAATCATAGTTTTCTATCATAGAATTTATCATTTATTTATGCTGGAAAACTGCAGAGCATAGAGGCTTGGGGGTTTGTTTTGTTTTTCTAAAAAAATACAAAAATTGGTCAATTGTTCTGGCATAAATTGCCTTCTGTTGGTTTTAAAAAGCAAAAACAATCTATTTTGTTCATTTTGTTCACATGTCCATTGACATGTGAGACAGAGGAATGGAAGGTTTATAAAGGTGAGAAAAGGTCTTTATCCCAAGTACTTGGTTAACACCGCACCCATAACGCTCTATGAAAAAGCATGACAGAACGAGTTGCTTTCCTGCCTTTGGTCTGCACAGGCTTCCAAAACCAAACAAGCTCTGATGGCTCTATCTGAGCAGCCTTCTCACTGCCCACACCCCGCATAGCCAAAGCCGTCACCCTGCTACATCACCACAACAAGGGAGAGAAAACCCCATGTACACTACGTGGTGCCAGTGGCAATTTTGAAAGATCATGCAACGGGGACATGCAAAGAAGAGCAGCAGTTGGGCACTCTAAAGCGCCCTCAAAACAGACACGTGGCTGGTCCTTGAGCATCAGGAAGGTATAATAACTTCTCCAAAACTCTCTTCCACTGAAATCTGTGCTTGGGAGAGAATAAATAGGGACTGAAGTAATCAAGGGTGATGGATTTTCAGTGTTTAAGCTTTTATTATCTCAACCTGAAGAAACTACAAGGGAAAGCAAGAACTTGGCTGTAGTGCTTTCATCAATAATGCCTGTTAGAATGTCAAAGGGAAAGAATTTACTTTCTTCTCTTTGTTGTCATAGAATGGGCACCAACACTCTGAGGAGATGTTATGTGGATGAACAATGAGGTTATGGAATATCATTTCAAGACTGTTACAGGAGCTAAAGGGAAAAAACTTCACTGATAGAGGAGAAACAGAAGATTTACATGCTTTTAAATCAGGTCATCACTTTATGCAGCTTCCTGTCCCAGTACACTTTACCCATCAAACAGGTACAGACACAAAGCAGGTTCTGTCATAGTTCCCCTGGGTAAGGTCAGTCACTGACCCCAAACGATTTGCCACAAATGACAGTATTATTTGTTTACCTCCAAGTAAAAGCAATTTGCAACAGCGTGACATTTATCCTCACATTTGAATATATAAACACAGTCAGAAGACTTTTGTTTGTTTTTACTGAATAATATCTCACCCCAGTTGAGCTTAACACAATGCAAGACAATAGCAGGTGCTACAGAAAACTGAAGTGTGGTCAGAGAAAAACGTGCAGAAATAACATCTGCAGTTATTCTCCAGCCAAGGGAGATGGCCCATGGCAAATACGGTTTTGATCTAGAGCACTCAGCAGAAGGTCAGGAGAAATTTCAACAACCAGTGTTTGCAATCACTCACTAGGTCTTTCTCGGGTGTCCAATAACAACGGCTGTACGAGTTTATCGGTGATCTTGCTTGAACTTGATTTCTTGAGCCTAAGAATAACTGGAAGCTGCAGTCCAGGAGCACTTCTGGATGCCTTCTACCCTCAGACAGTCTACAGGATCAGCCTAGATCTACCCTGAACTGCAGCTCCCTGAGATGCCCACTGTGTGGACAGCAAATCTTCAGCACCAATTGATTTACATTAAGAATCTGCTCACACTGGCCCACACTACTTGCCCACGTAGACATACCTGGAGACAACCATCCATGTGCGAAGATCACTGGGTTTAAGGAAACTGTACTTCCAGGTTAGAGACAAGTTAAAAATTGTTCTTAACAGAGCAACTGGGAAGAAATTTTTCTAAGAGAAAGCTCCAACCCCTCTGCTCCAATTTTGCTAACACTGAATATTCTGGTGCTAAAAATTTAATTTCACTGTGGAAGTTCACTATCAGGCGTTAATTATATTTAGGAGGCAATGACTCAGTAACCTACTCAGATTTACCTCCTCCCTGAGAGGCTCAGTTCTTAATAATGTAAAGAGAAAAAAGTTGAGCTGCACTTCACTCGAATATTTTGACTTGCACTTTGGTGTGTGGGAGGATTTTAACCAAGCAGCCACTAATGTAGTAAATAATGAAAACAAAAGTGAAGCATTAATTATGGCTTCGCAATGCACTATAAAAAAAGAAAATGGAAAAGCAGGGAAAGGCTTTCAAGAGAAAAGAGTTTTCTTAAAAGCACGCAACAGATATCAAAAGTCTGCATCACAACCAAGGTCCAAACTCTTGAACTCTGCTCTTAAGGAAGGATCTTTTGTATGGGAACTCAGTGGTGCTCAGCGGAATATGCCCTGCGGAATATTATGCTGGGTTATTCGTTTTGTACCAGAATCATTTCCATGCCTATTATAAGAAGTATTTCTTTAATTAGTACAAGTTACTGGTTAAAAATGCAAAATTAATGTACTATAAAATGCAATAGAATAGGGTTTCTAGTTAAGGACTTTTAAAAACAATAGAATTTGGGATGCTGAAGACAGAAAGAAAATCATTCTGGTTTCTAGTAATTTAAAGTAATAAGGAAACTATTTTGTTCACCTTGTGAATACTGTAGAAATACAAACACTTTTTTTTTTTTCCTCCAGAAATGATTTTGGCAAAGTGTCAGTTTGATGTGTGATAAATAACCCAGGAAAGAAAAAAATAACATAAACCCAGAACTTCACTAGAGTATGAGTCAAAGTAGATCTCACTCATCACATCTTCAGCAGAAGATAATGAAGGGCAGGACCAGCTTCAGCAGAACCTCCTGCTCTTACTACAGAGAGCTTTTCCCTATTTGTGGATTGTCAAGCTTTGCTCGTAGCATATGAAAAAGAAACACCAAGAGGCTTAAACAAACGTTCTAAGGTGGGGAAGGGAAAAAAGTTGGTTAGACTGCTAAAATATCTGTACATTTCATGTACAGTGAAGCTGTGAGCAGATAAGGTCAAGGCTGTTGAGGGAGAACTCATTCTGACTTACTGATGTGCCCTGAGTTACAGCCAACCATTTTTTATCTGATTTTCCAACAGAAAATGAGCAGACAGGCAGTGTTCGCAAGGGTGTACACCTTCCTTCAGAGGCTGGGTCCACGCAGGAGGGAGAAGCGCTGCTTGCTGCTCAGGTACTCAGGCCATGCTGCAATATTCATTTCCCGTTCCTCATCTGCATTTTGAGCGGATTGCCAGCTGACGATCAGCTTTGCTCCTGACAAACACGGAAAGAAGGAGCATACACACCTGTCTTTCAAAGATCTACCTCCTCAAGCAGGTAGCACACACCGAGAGGCAACCACAGAGAGCCGGTACCTTGTACTTCTGTAAAATGGTGATAGGCCAGCATTTCTGGTTTGGGTTTGTGAAGACCATAGCCCAGAGGGGTACAGGTTCATGGCCCAGGTTCATAGAATCAATGAAAACAATACAGGTAATTCCACTTTGCAGCTGAGCTCCCCCAAAGCCTGCTGAAGAGCAAGGTGTTTTTACTGTAGTGGTGCCTTGCAAAAGGCACTAAAGGATTGGGAATGAGGTAGAGGTTAACAGCATCAAGCCCAAGACATTGTTCTCAGTGAACAGCAACCTGTCTGTCTCCAGATCTGTAGCAACAGGAATAGAGGGATACTGAGCCTCAGACCAGGAAAGACACGAAGCAGAAGCATTAACACAGAATCCACGGGAATCATAATAATTGCTGTCTCCTCTTTCTTGCTGGTTTAATGGGATCACAGTGAGCAAACATTACGTGTTACCCAGCAGCAAGTGGAATGACCATGGCCCTGAAGTGCAATCGCACCCAGTAATTCCGAGGGAAGGCAGATGATTCATTTTTTAACTAGTCTTTCTTTTCAATTACAGGGTACTTTTCCCTGGATGCTATTCTCTCACTAATCTTCCAGCTGCCATGTGCCCTCCACTGCCCAGAGACATTCAGATACTCTAATAAGCTGAGCTTTGTGAAAATAACAATTACTGTGTGTGGGACCAAAGGAAACCTCAGACACAAGAAGAGATGCAGGCCCCCAGACCAGTAAACATTTACTTAATACACTATGTCACCTTCCACCAGCCTCTCATGTGACATGTTAAGTTCATAACTGATTTATAGTACTGTACTATAAAAGATAACTTCTGATTCATGTTGTCATTATACTGCTGCTGACTTACCACTTTCTGTTGGTGTGCTGTTGCCAGCTTGTTAGGTAAGACCTTTCCTAGCAGTGTGCTGAAACTCAGGAAGATAAACAAGGTGTTCCACTTCTGAAGAGAGTTTTGTGGTTACTGCCACTGCACGCATACACCTGCCCCTCGAATAATCCATGCATCTTCCCAGGGCTAAGATCCAAAAGGAAAATATTACGATAAAGAGAGCAGTAGAAGGGCAGAGTCTAAGCCAGCAGACAAAGAAAAATGATCCTGGGTATACATATTGTCATTCTGTGACATGTCTGAGATAGACACAGACTCGATGGAGAACCAGAGATAGGTCAGGGCGATGCCAAGACAGGGCTCAGATGACACTGCACAGCATGTCAGGTCAACATTTCTTATGGATGTATTTTAACCCTTGGCATTAATCACAATAACGGCATTAATCACGATAATCACACCATAACTGCGTCCTGAGGAGAAGCCGATGCTCTGCTCTGAGCAGCGTTACTTTAAAAGGAGTAACCCTCAGATGCTATTCTCTGCATGGCTCTTGTAGGAAAGTCAGACTTGAATATCGAGGTGCATTTTTCAGTTCTACCCATTTTCCAAAGCCCTGCAGATCCTAGAATGTAACCGAGGAATAGAGCGGGTAGGAAGCTGTACGTAACCATACTCTGAATCACTTGTGCAAACTGGAGGAAAAGGACCTTGGATCTGGACACCACAGCCAAGCCAGAAAGCGCAACTGAGACAGTGCAAAGTGTTCAAAATAGACTACTCTTCCTCGAGGTTACAAGGGAGGCGGCCTCGGGAACATCCTACAATGCCTCTTTGATGCCCTTGGGCAGCACACTGAATTGGACTATGAACTCCCAGGAATCTGACAAACCTAACGCTATCGCTCTACATCGATGAGCAGTTCCCTTAACCTGCAGAACCTGGGCTGGGTTCACAAATCTCAGAGGCAACACATTCCCACAGCACTTGCATAAATTATGACCAACTCATTACAACAGTGTTAGTCACTCCACTGTGTGGTAAATTCGTTCGTTTTTCCTCTGCTTTCCCACTAAAGGGGGCACAGATAGCACCATCCACCACAGTAGCTCTACAGAAAATCAAGGACTTTTCCTAGCCATTGCTGTTTCCACCTAATCCTATAAACAAATCCAAATGCCACCCACAGTATGTGTTACAGCAAGAGCTTATTATCAGGGTGTTGGGATACTTCAGGCAGCTTTGGGTGTTAAGATTTGCCCAGGACAGTATTTATCATGACATCAGGAAATGAATGCTAAATCCTCTTAAGCTGTTGAGAAAACAGATGCTTCTTTTGAAGTGTGCTCTCCTTCACCCTCTCACTCTCTTTCCAAGTACCACCAGCGGACTCTTGGCAGGGCTGGAGTATGCTGATGTATAGAAGTTAGGCTTCTGGATTTCTCCTGTGCAGCACAGCGGTGTCTCTTCAGCATGGTGATCCAGCTTATAATGCCTAGAAAACAAGCTTTCATGGCATTTTTCTTCTCAGATCTCTTTGCCAGGTTTCACCAACATTCTGTATCTGGTCATTTTTGGATTGAGAACAGGTTTCTTCCAAAGGGTTACTGAAGTCTCAGAACTGTGGATCATTTTTACGAGGGCCAGTTAGAAATCCCGAAGGTTTTGAAACCTGTTAAGGATTATAGAGTCATAGAAGGCAGGGCTGGCATGTGATCTTCAGGAACTTGCCTGTTTTATTGCTTCCTAGGGGCTTGTCAGCTTCCTATTGAAACACAGTTCAGTAATTGCATAGTGAATATAAATGAGGAGGTAGCTTTTTATTAGCAGTAAATGATCAGGCTGATTGACATTAGGGATCCTCTTTATATCATTTCATTGACATAAGCATATGCTAGAAAGTATCTCTATTTTCTAATAACACATTTCTATATGTAATAAAACAACTCACTACACAGTATTAAGCTATCATGTCTCTGATCACTTGGAATATGCTTCTATTCTCATTTCTCCCTACCAGACACGCCAGATTTTTTTTTTAATTTTCTTAAAAACTACTGAATACCAAAAATCAATGAAAACATGTCCCAAATCTTGGCCTGGAGTTCCACAATCTTAATTATTCTTTGATGTTTCAAATGTCAGATGCCTGAGTCAGTCACACAGTCAGGAGGAACTGAATACCCACAGTTCCCAGACCAAAATGAAGCAGAGGATACGGTAGAAACCCCAGATGGAAACCTCACAGGGGAGTACTGAATCCGTCAGCAGAACCTCATTTACAGAAGACTACAGTAACTCAGTGTGGAACTACCCACTCGATTTGTTGCCTGTGGCCAGAGATTAACCACCAGCTAAGCTAATACAAGACAACCCATGCAAAGGAAAAATAATATCCTGCTTTGCATAAAACTACACTGCATCATGAGAACTACCAGAGAAGTAATGAGCTGCACAAAAAGCAAAAGATTTATTTAAGCAAATAAGTCTGAAGTAGTCCAGTGGTCACAGAACTTTTCCTGTGTTCCCTAAAAAAATAAATGTTCCCATTAAAAAATAAGGACAGTACTGATGGGCTGAACACTATTCTGTTTGTAACGTGTCATCTTAATTAGTAAATTAAGGTTCCGGGATGAAAACAAAACTTTGAGGAACAGGTTTTTTCTATCCATGACATTCTTTTAAGCAGTGCTTAAGAATGCATGAAAAAAAGAGTTCTGGGATTTTTAAGCCTCTGGGAAAAAAAAAAAAGTCATGTGAAGTACAATTGTGATGCATCTAATTGGATTTTATAAAGAATGCAATCTTTTTGTGAAAATTACTCTAAAGCCTGTTCCATTTAATTTTTTTATAAAATAGGTGGGAGTCGAATACAAATGTTGCTATCGCATTAAGAGCTCACTTTGGGATTTCTTTCAGTGCATCGCTTTTGAAAACACTACAGTCACATAGCTCAGTCAGTAAAAAGGTACGAGTAACTAGCTAGTGGTTGGAATATTAGCGCTCGTGGCAGGACCTTCCCAAAGTTGAGGTTTTGATTCAGAAGAAAGAATGTCATCCCTCTTGTTCACCTCCTGGTTAAGCGCAGTGCTATTTGGGGGCGATACATGAACTTCTGCTGATCAGTGGGTATGCAAAATCATACAGAATCTTGGTACTACAACATGCCCCAGAGCTGTTTAAACAGTTCTCATTCACTACAGGGTTACTCATCTGCGGGTCTTCTCCATTCTTTGCCACTGAACCCATATCCAGAGCTGAACACGCAACCTCAGAGCACCCTGCCACCTAAGCGCCCTGGCAAAGCTGGGAACGAGGAGCAAAATCTCCATCCTGCTGCTCCTGGCTGGGCTAATGATCTGCTGCTCTCTCAGTAGATAGCAAACCCTCAGCGAGCTGCTGGGTTAGAAAAAAAAAAAAGGAAAAAATCATCTGCACAGGAGACTGATTCTTTCCTGTCTGACAGAGTTGCTATTTCCGGGAGAAAACATAGTGAATCATGTCCTATTTGTTTTAATTATATGAGACAAGGTGCTTTTTACACCATGGCTTTATTTTTCCTTGTCTCTAACACCTGAGTTGTAGTTGGATCTTCAGAATGACAGAGCTGGTGCTGTGACATGTTTATGTGAGAAGTCTAAACCTCACTGAAATAAAACTAATCATAAAAAAATTATCAGAAATAGTTGTCCAATAGCTCAAAAAAAAAAAAAAAGGCAGGATTAAAGGAATTTATTTGAAATAGGGAGAGTGAGATGGAACTGCTAGAAATATCGTCACGGTTGCTGGTGGGATGATCACTTCCCTGTTTGGTTTGTAAAATTCCACAGACAAAAGGAGGGTAAAAGGAAAGGAGAGGTGGAAATAAAAGAAAAGAGCTAAGAGAGGAGGAAGCAAGCATTGATGATGAAGGAAGGATAAAATGATGCCCAAGATTGACTTTATACTCTTTTGAAGAAACAGACATAGACTTAAACTTTATGGGAGTTTTACTCTATGCTGTTTAAATCACTGGCATAGTAGAATAATGGTAGTCATAAGAGCGATAGAAATTAGAGGGACTTCTAATAGATTTGCCTTGTATCCCTAACTATCAGCTTTGATCTCCCAGTAAATAATGAGTTGTCAACAGAAGCAGTTATGGAGAAATAAGTTTTTGTCTTTTTTCCCCCAACATGTAAGGATTATCACACGTTTACACAAAAGACTCAATCCACGATCACCTACAGAAGTCAGCCACAGATGTACCAAAAGACCAGGAAGGATCAGTAACTGACAGGTGGACTCCAACCACAAATCCGAGTTTTCTACCCTGTTAGTAAATCACTTTTCTGTTACTATTGTCCCAGTAAGCCCAAGCTGATCCACTCTTTCTATCCTTCACATAGCAAATGCATCGTTCTCATTCATGCACTAATGAATACGTTATAAGTTGTGCCTAAATGTAATTATGTAAATGATAGTCATTTGTTTGCTCTACAGATTAATGTTCTGCTTCATTGGGGTCCCAATATGGAGCCGCAGAACTTTGAGCTCAGCAGCTGTGCCTCGGTGTGGTGCTGCCTCTCATCTAAAAATTAAAATGAAGATGAAATTTGTCTTTTACTTAGTGAGAACAAAACAAACTATGCCTGCGTTACTTAATACATTATCAGTTGCTTTCTGCAGGTAGCAGAATCAATCACCTTTCCCAGTAGTGCTGCACTCCTGGGGAACAATTTCCTAGAGCTGGAGGTGTATAATACAACGTCAAAGTGTTAATTAGGATCCCAATAGTGGTTTTGCTTTTCATAGTGATGATTTTTAACACTAAGCTTCATTTGTCAAACTGGGACCTGTCAAGAGGCATGAAAAGTAGGCAGCGGCTACACTGAGAAGATTCGGCTAGTAAAGATTTATGGAAAATGGGTTTCCCATACTGAGAAAGTTTTTGGTAAGGTTTTATTATTTTTTTTAAGTTGGTTGGTTTTGTTTGGGTTTTTTGCTGGTTTTTTTTTTTTTCTTGAGAGCTTTTAAGGATGGGAGGAGTGTTGAACAGAGAAAACCTCTTCCAAAAAGTAAGTACCTGGATGCTCCATAAACTTGCACACACGCATGTTTCCTTTTAAGACATGTCACACTAGAAATTCTGTATATTGCTGGCCACTTCTCTTCCCTCTCTAGTTTTCCTGAACCAGGCTACCATACATACTGGTTCCCTGGGAAGCCCCAGATCTAACTAGTTCAAAGCTTGGTAGCCTGTTTCTCTTGTTTAAACCAGTAACATTATATGCAGACTAAAACCAGCTTCATGTTGTTCCAACAACAGCTCCAGTTATTCCAAAGTGTTTCTATTCAATTTTTTCATTACGACTCTTGAATTACGCACGTCCCTACCTAATATAGAAGATGCAGTGTAAGTAGCTCTGGGGAATAAGGGGAAGAAAGAAATAATCTGCCAGACTTAGAAAGGGAGCAACTACTTTGCTAAAAGTGAGTCTGAAAGATACACAATTCTCACAAAAGTTCCTTTTGTTCCCAGCTACATCAATCTTCAGACTTGCTGTATAATCAGTACAGCACAGCAGTGTAGGCAGGAATAGACTGTCTGCAAGCTCCAACACTTTATTAGTGAAAATCCAATATTCAGGGAAAGGGAGATTGTCTCTTGGGGCTCATGCATCTAGCCACAATGAAAAAACATCTGCTGGCCTGCACTTCAGACTCATGGTGTCACCCAAACCCCTCCCCACAGAATTTTAGCCATCACTTAATCAGCTCTATTACTTACAGTAAGAAAGCTACTAACACATTTCTAGTACTCCTCAAACTATACATGGTTGCAGAAGAACTAGTTTGTAGATGTTGTTGGGACCTCAGATCTCTAGCAGTGCCTGGGAGTACTTGGTGATGCAGAATTGAGCACGAGTTTGGATCCCCTCTTGAATCTTCTTGGGCCATGAACCTGTGTCTCCAGCTATTCAAGAGTAGCTCTGGAGTAACTCTCACTGTAGTGGTATTATGAAATTGTGTAGGAGATCCAAGAGAGCAACCCACATGTATCCCTGAGAACTGGACACTCATTTCTTAGACCTTCTCAGGACATCTATCTCTCATTCTAAAATCAAAAACTTGTCACAATAGAAAATTGAGAAATAATGTTGTACATGGTGACCAGCAAACCTTACTGGTTCCTCATATAGCTCCAGGTTATGCTGTAATACCCTCACACCTTAGAAATAGTCCTGCTTGAAAATTACTCAGTGCTTCTTAGATGAAAGGAGAATCTTAACCTGGAAAAATATTATCTTTGATACCGTGTTGAGCTCACAGCTATTATCCTTTCAAGACCTGCCCCTTTGAAGGAACATCTTCAGGGTATTTGGAATCTTTAAAAATGCCACCTGCAGCAGCGTGAAATGAGTGAAACATTTTTAACATGTTCCTGATTGATTCACGAGGATTAACATGCATTATTTCATTACACAGATACACAGCAAACATTACAGGAGGGTAAATCATGCTACTCTTTTATAATTTAGTAGAAAACACTCTTTATCCCCATTTTAATCTTCCCCTGCTTCCATGCACAGAACGATAATCAGTTTATGGAAAATCTGCCTCCAGCCAACCCAGATCCATTTCTCTCAGTACTTGTATGTCACAGAGAAGCATAATGGCATAGTGACAGCAGACCTGACCCACCAGGGTGCTCCATGAGTGCAACCAAGTCATAAATCTACTAATTTACGGCAAGTACTTGTCTCCTGTCGGGGTTTTCCCTTTGTCTGCAAGCAGACTCCAAGCATAGTAGGTTTTCCTGCAATGCAGAACTGTAAGAAATGAGTATTTCAGGAAGCGGAAATAGGAAGAGGCAACAGTGCCATGGCTTTCGCTTCACCTTCCAAAATGAAATATTTTTCTGAGTTTCACCGGTTTGGCCGAGGCTGAGCCAAAGTCCGATGACGGTAATACCCTTCCCTGTCCCATCAGAGATAGGGGAAGGGAGAAAAAAATTAGTGAGACCTCTAAAATGCTTTTTGGAAAACTGAAACAAACTTTAATAACACTACAAACAGATATATATTAAATACAAAGGAAAACAGTGAGATATTGAGGGTTTTGGGAAGGCGAAGGTTAACCCGCGGTCAGTAGCAACACTGAAAACCGACCTGTGGTGGTGATCTGAGATGGCAGCGGCCATGTGGTCTGCCGCGTGACTGGAACACAGGAACACGTGCAATTATGAATTAGCCGGCAGCGCAAGATAGAGTGGAATTGGCAC
>NW_010399232.1:5347-26543 GCF_000710305.1 Buceros rhinoceros silvestris | reverse complement strand
GTTCCTCCATGTTGAACCCAGGACAGTAATGCTTGCAAAAAAAAAACTATCCTGCGTATTTTCACCCCATGGTGAAAGCACAGTTCTTACCAAGAAGGTGTCCTGTCTTGGGTGGAGAAAGAGGAGTATAGTCCATTGACCAACCCTCCTAATTCTTCAGTCTTTTCCTCCCAGCCAGGTATTACTCATTCTGACTTTTTATACCCTAACTCTGTTTGTGTCTACCTCTTAAGTGACGTTTAGCATGATTTGGGTGGAGAATTGAGTAACATAGTCATATATGTTTAGAATATACCACTTTAGGCTCATTAGCATATTGAGGGGAGTGAATTTTAATATTAATTTTGCACTTAACTAGGCAAAGATCTTCGCTTGGATACTAGGACCTTCAACATTTACTTGCTTGCTTCACTTGGCCAAAATAGGGCAGTCTTGTCTTCACAGGAATCCCTCCTTCAGCCATTGTGCCAGCTTAAGGAGTCTCCACTCCTAGAGGTAGCACAGGAGTCTTGTGTGCGCAAACATCTTGGCCTTTTGTGCAAAATTCCCACACTCAGAGCATATTAACGTTGAGGGATTTCAAGGCTCAGCTCAGATTCTGTTTCTTTGAGTGATGCAGCACTGCCCTTTTGGTCTATGGCTCATCGACAGCTCAGGGCTGAGCTATCTACGCATTCCCCATGGATCATGTCTGCATAGGTAGGGCCTCAGTGAAGTCCAAGGCTGGGTCACTTTTACAACCCCCTGTGAGTCTCCTGCACGTGCTAGACATACAGAAACTTGTTGAGGAACTGTGAACCACCACCATAAACCCAGTCCTCTCAACCACATCATTCCCCAGCCTGTATTTATACCAAGGTTATCCCAACCCAGGTGCACGACCTTGCACTTGGCCTTGTTGAATCTCATGAGGTTCCCAAGGGCCTACTTCTCAAGCTTGTCCAGCTCCCTCTGGATGGCATCTTGACCCTTCAGCATGTTAACCGCACCACCCAGCTTGGTGTCATCTGAGAACTTGTGAAGGTGAACTCATCCCACTCTCTCCATCATTGAGGAAGATACTAAACAGCACTGGTCCCAATATGTACCCCTGAGGGACAACACTTGTCACCAGTCTCCATCTGGACATTGACCACCACCTTCTGGAGGCAACCAGCCTAACAATTCCTCATCCGCCAAACAGTCTACCCATCAAAGCCGTATCTCTACAATTTAGAGAGAAGGATATTGATGTCAGAGGCCTTACAGAAGTTAAGATAGATGACATTCAGAGCTCTTCCCCATCCACCAGTGCAGTCACTTTATCACATAAGGCCACTAGGTTGATCAAGTAGGACTTGCCCTTGGTAAAGCCATTCTGGCTGTCTCGAATCACCTCCCTGTCCTCCATGTGCCTTAGCAGAGCTTCTAGGAGGATCTGTTCCATGATCTTCCTACGCACAGGTATAATGGGTGCAACGTTTCCCTTTTCCAGTCACCAGGGACTTCACCTGGCTGCCAGGACTTTTGAAGTGTCATGGAGAGTGGCTTGTTAACTGCATCAGCCAATTCCTCCAGGACTCTGGGATGCATCTTGTCAGGTCCCATAGAGTTCTGTATATTCAGGTTCCTCGGGTGATCACAAAACTGATCTTCCCTTACAGTGGGAGGGACTTCGCTTCCTTGGTCTTGCGTGAGGTGTGAAAAGATGTTGCCAGTGAAGACTGAAGCTAAAGAGTTTTTGACTACCTCAGCCTTCTCCTCGGCTGTTGTTATCAGTTTGTTAGTCGTGTCCATCTGGGTGGTTACAGTTTCATTGACCCTCCTTTTCTGGCTGACATACCTGTAGAAGTCCTTCCCTGGCCTTCCTGACTCTATACCTACACAACCAGACAATGTCCCTATATTCTTCCCAGGACAAATGGAGTTAATTTAGCTGGAAATATAGCAGCTTAATGAGTGTAATTTTTTTCCTCTTTATTGTATGGGAGTGAATACCTGATTAAATTTAATTAAGCCTTTCTTTACATTTTATTTTATACGATCTACAGAGATTCTTCTCAGTCTAAAAGTCAATATGATTTTCCATGACATAAATGCATTTTTCAAGTATGCAGTAGTATATCATTTCTCAACTGTGTAGCACCAGTGACTACAGCTATCATTCATTTTGACCACTGAAACATTCAGAAATTCTTGCCCAAAATCATTGACTTCTATATCAACTTTCAAAATTCCACCATAAGTTGGTATAAAATACCCTTTTACAGTAGGTGATGTAGAAGTTTCCTCTTAAATATTGTCTTGCTCTCTTGTGTCTTTATTTTTAATCTGGAAAAAACCCCAACCCTTTAGTAAAAAGGGTCTTTTTCCAAAGTAGGGATTTTTATTCTTTTGCAACATACATAAAGGGACAAAAAAAATCTCTGAAGATGTGTTCAAGAAGTTCTGTTAATTTCTTATTAAGGTGATACCGTTAAGGCTTTTGCTTCCATTTATATCTATGGCTTATGAAAACACAGTGGCAAGAAGACTTAAGAGAAACAGTGAGTAGTCTTCATCAACACCTTTTTATGACATAATTTGTGCAACATGTTAGTTAAATCACACAAAATAAACTGCAATGCTTCACTATTTGCAATACTTGTGGTCTTCCAGAAGATCCATTTTGCTTCCTTTGCTGGAGAAGATATTACAGGCTGTAAGAGGTGCACTGTTGGAAACGTAAAACCAAGAGTTTCTTTGACATCTAGCTTCTCAGTGAAAGGTCTCTAGGAAATTGTCATAATTGCTGCCTGAGATAGGTTTGTTACTTGTTGATCAACTTTCACTGTGTTGTTCATGTGTGAGTGGCTAAACTTCTTGACAAAACAGAGCTGTGCAGTCCCACGAACTGAAATCTGCCTCCTAAATGACTTTGCTGAGGGGGGTGGAAGGCTGGGCAGCAAGGAGGCTCGTGTCTTCATGCTCAGTATTTCATGCCTGGTCAACTGCATCTCACTCTTCCAAAAAATATTTTATGCAGAACTAATTTTATTGTGAAAAGAGCATTTCAGAGGCTGTTACCATACCTGAGATATTTGAAATATGAATTTGAAATTCACAGCTTATCAATAAAAACACATTGACTTTCACAGAAGCTTTCTGGCAAATGTGAGTACAGCAGTATAAACATTTACTTTCTTCATGTTCACAGCTGATAAACCGCAGTTGCTAACTTTGTTAATTAGATCTTAGTTAAGCTTTGTCCTTTCTGCTTTTGTGCAGACCTTTATCGTTTGAAGATGCAATTTGCACGCATCAGTCAACACAAGCACTGAAGAAAGCACTTGATAAGGCAATAAGATAAGTAGGTGCTTTCTGCACTTCTGGGTTTTAGCCGCCACAGAGGTACTGGATCCCAGGATTCCTAGCTGCTGCTTATTCAGGCAGCTCTGTGGTTTGTGCTGCATATTAATTTCTGTCCAACACGGGAATTCAATTTGTACTGTACATTTCATTTCTTCACAGATTTAGATTTATTTCATGTTCCCGGCTTTTAATTAACTCTCTGGCACAGCTGCTGGACAGGATATAAAAACTCATTGCTCTCCCTGCGTTAGGAGTACACCACCAATCATTTACCACTTAGATGGTGGTGCAGGAGCTATCAGTTTCCATGGAAACCAGGGCCGTGGTGATTGATTCCTTGCCAGTATGGCATCACCACAGGGAGCGAGGCTTGTGATTTTTGTATGCTTGCAACATCCATCTAATTAAAATGGGATTAGAGAATCATCCCTGTATATGTTTAACAACTGCACTGCAATCCATTTACGTAAATATCAACTCTATTCAACACAGTAGCTGGAGTGTTTATGAAGAAACATTTGCCTTGCTCCCAGTGTCTTGCAATGAGGAGGGGGCAGTAAAAAGAGAAAAATATGTACAGCCCTATTTTGGCTTCTAAATAAATAAATAAACCCCCAAACAAAACCCCTTTCACTGATGCTCAAGTGCTATGCAAATCGTATCCTGTTTCTGAATCTGAATCATGACTATAGGGAGCAAAGATGGCAGAGCTATTACAGCTCTGCTGATGTACTTATGGCTAACCCGGGAAAACGTGCTGAGCCTGTCCTGGAAATTCATTAATTAATTTAGTGTGTATGAATTATTTATTTGTCAAAAGCCTTTAATTCATATGATTGATTTTAGTTCAGTGGCATCTCCTGAGAGCAAAGTAATCCTCATGTTCTCATAATTTTTCTTTCATGAAGCAAGTCTTACGATGGTTACTTGGAAATTTGTGAAGTCTTTGCAGTACAGGCAGGATGACAGATCTGTAGTATGCAAGGAGACTCCAGATGAAAAGAGAAGCTCAAGGATTTTTTTGGAAGTGAAGCCAGGTTCTTTGGAGGATTGCTAGCTGTACATGTAAGGGAACAAAAAAAAAAAAAGAAAAGGACAGAGGGTGACTGATCTGTTAGGATTTTTTCTTTATGTATCACCTATTTCCTCTGCATAACACTGACAAAGTAGTCTGTTAACTTGAAAAATTACAGTTTGCAGTAACTACTGGTCTCACGTCTGCACACATTTCATTTTGCAATCTGCTTCCATATTATAAAACTTAGAACCATTTTATAAATTATAGATAAAATTAATAGCCTGTGGGATTTTATCTAAACACCCATTGATGATAATCACATGGATAATTTTTTTTTAAGAGGCTATTTCCTCTCACAACAGAAGTCAACTGACTGTATAGCAGGCAATAACATACAGATGGTAGAAATGTCATGGTACCACACAGGAATACTGTGTTTTATCATGCTTCCATAATAAAATCCTCCCTCATGAACAAGTCCAGCCCTGGTCTAGGAGGCCAGAAATCACAGTGTCAGAGAACAGAAATTAATTATTTTGGTACAGAGGAATCATTCTGGTGGGGCAGCAGCAAAAAACCTCAGTGACTGGTTGGAAGCACAAAATGCAGACAACCAGGGTGAGAACATAATGGGTGTTTCTGAGTGAAATCTCCCTGAAGTTTCTAAAAAATCCATTCTGCCAAATTACCTGAGGGATCATGCATGATTCAGGAATTCCAACGTCTCCATCCTGCCCTCCTTCTGACTTTGGGTCTCTCTGGGAGAAGACAGTTCCACTAATTGAATTACCTGCAGAGGTAAGGAATATTTGGCCTTCTTCAGTCCCCAGTACTAACACAGGTTTCACACATAACTTCCTTTATCTCCAGCTGTACCGGAACTAGAGGAATAACTCCTTAGCCCAACCCAAGCTTTCAGAGGAAAGCAGGGATGAATTCCTTCACCTCACAGAATGTGGCCCGGGCTCAGGATAAAAACCTCAGTGAGACACAAGTCATACATTGCCACCGCTTCCGTGTCCATTTGACAAGTAAAACACTGTCACCACAGCTGTGAAGATATTGTATGTCCCTCCGCAGAAACTGTACAGATACGGGACCGAAGACTGGTTGTACTTTGTGCAAGCTATGATAATAAAATGCCACAACCGCTGTGGTTCAAAATTGCTTGATCCATCTTACTCTCCATAAAAACAAACAAACTATCCCGAACAACAATGAACCAACCTGAAAAACCCCAAACCAAACCAAACCAAAAACAAACAAACAAACAAACAAAATCTCCAAAAACCCCAAACCAAAACCCACCCAGAAAAAGGCGAAACTAGTAGCAATAAAAAAAAATATCTCCAGGCATCTTCCTACCAAACCAAAAAACCTTCCTTCCTCCTTTGGGTAAGCCCAGGAAGCATTTGATGATCTTGCCTTTTGATATATTTTACCCGATAAAGAACAACCTTTCTTTCAGGACTGAATGTCTCTGGGATAGGAATCAGACCTCAAGAGATTCTGACACTTGCACTTGATTTTCTTACAGAGAGGGGTTAGCAGTTCTTTCAGATCCTTAAGAACAGCACTCCTTGTATATTAAAACAACCCAATTACACCTGCGTGGACTTTTTTCTCCTTCCATATCTCACAAGTATGTATCCACTTGATATCCACTTAAGAGAAGATGCTTTGGAACTTAATTATCCAAAAATTCAAGCAGCTAGAAAATAATGACTCAAACAGCAACATCTTAAGTGGAATAATTAGCTTAATAAACACTGCATTTCATACAAAACAGTGGTGATTTACCCTAAAATAGCAGATTAAGAACATTTTAAATCTACAGATGGAGGCTGAAGTGCACTAAGGAGAAAATTTTAAAATATTTTCTTTGCAAAACAGAAGGAATATTTTTCTAAACAAATATATAGGAAGTTCAGAATTCTCTTCAAATGTTACTCTGCCAAATTTGCAAACTTGATTCAACTGCTGAAGTGCAAGACCAGATTTCTATCCCTGCCTCAAATACTTTTCACAACATAACCACCCTTATGGTTACAACACCACCAGCTTTAGAATGTCTTGGAATTATGCTGTGTCATAAATATGGTCAATGGCTTGTTTTTCTGTGTAATGCTTCTGCAGATAATACAGCTTTTCACCAGCAAACAGGACTCCATTTTTGTGCAACCTCACGTGGTGCATAGCAACGGAAACTAGAAAAGGTCTTCCGAGTATTTTGAGTAAGGTTTCAAAATTTTAATATTATGCTGTCTGGGTTTCTTTTTGGTGGACAAAATATTGAAATGGGAAACTGAGATGTTTATGTCTGATTTTAAAAATACTTAGATTTTTCTATTCATTTAACTCCACACTGACCCAATGCTGCATTAGGATTAGTTAGTTTGGCTCTCTCCCTTGGCTTGATATCAGAGACACCCCAGGTACTGCTCTTACCGGTAACAGTTAAAGCTGATGTTGAATCAGTCCCATATTTGCAAGCAGCACAATCTTGCTGTTTCCTTCTGAAGAAACAGAACTAACTCAAGGAGATACAGTTAACCTGTCATAGCAGTATGTAAAGAATTGAAAGGTTAAATAAAATAATGCACTGAAGAAAAGAATACCGGGAAATAACTGTTCGAATTATTTGCTGAAAAATTTCAAAGATTTTAAAAGAGCAAATACACTAGAAGAAACAAAGTTCAGACTGTGAAACAGCCATGTGAAATAAAAGCAATAAAGCTCAGTATTTTAAAGCAAAATAATGCAATGAAAATAAAATCATGTAAATTATGTAGAGAATGGAGTCTCGATCTTCTTGCATGTAGCCAAAATCCTTTATATTCCAACAGACAAAATAATCTACTCCAGCTTTGTCTGCTGCTTTCTTTCCCAGCCAAGCAATCCTGCTGTCTTTCATCCCTTATGGTTAGCTGAATGTGCTGATCAGAGAAAGGTGCCAGTCAAACATCTGTGTCCTCTGCCCGTAGAGCAGTCTGCAAGGACAGCACACCAACAAACTTCTTTACCTCTTTGCTACAGCTGAGATATGCTCTGGAGGAACCACTGGAAATAGTGATTAGTATTTCTTCTTAACTGGTTCTTGGTGTCCCTGGTGAACTTGGAATACTCCTTGTTGCATAATGATGTCAAATGCAAGTAGCATTTTTACTTTTATTTTGAAATGTGGACAACTGTCCACTCTGAACACAGCTGTGACAACTCAACCCATTTCATTTAAGCCAGCAGCAAGCCCACAGATGCTCTATTTAAGCCTATTTTTATATGAAGCATCCTGTGCTGTAAGCATCCTGCCATCCCTGTAGACAGTGCTTTTAGTCTTTCACACAGGTGGAGTCCAAAAGTTATCTACTTTTTTAAATTTTTTGAACAAACTCTTACTATGCTGATGGAGGATCATTTGAAATATGTCTTTTAGTACTCTTTTGTATATGTCTAGGATTGGTCTGACTGTAGGTTGACTAACCATTATTGTTAATTAACAGCTGGAGAGATATTGTTAGTGAAGTGAAGCTGCTGATCTCAGCTTATTCCCTGGTGTGGAAAATCATTGAATATTGAAAGCAAGTGTGTTTTTTCCAGAGGTTAGATTTTGCAGGTTCATGGCTGAAATATTAATGCAGAACCTAATGCACTCATTGCAGAATTTTGCAGTTAACACATAGGAGCTGCCAGGGGCACACCTGAAATAGGGTTTGAAATAAGTGTTTTTGCCTCATGTAGGGTTTTTTATTTCTGTCTCAGCTGTGGAGCTGTTAATGATCATGAGTAACATTAGGCTGAAAGGGAGTATGGAGAGCTGAAAGCGGCTAAGACAACAAAATTAGTGACTAATATCTGACCACAGGTCCTGACTTGAAGAACCTCATCTGCCAGGTGGTCCCGTGCTCCCCATTTCTGATGTCTGACAAGGTGTAGAGCATGATTTTACCTCAAGCTGTGACATAAAAGCTTTTTGGCTCACTTGCAAAGCACAATAAATTGAATGTTTGATATTATTTTCTGCTACCAGAGCCTGCCAGAGCATCTTGGCAGATGTACAGCTTTGTCAGCCCTGCTACTTTTCCTGTTTGTGCAGGATCCCAGCTAGTGCTTGCAATGTTTTCAGGGATGGATGGAAGTCACCTGGGCAGCTGAGCCCCCAGTTTTTTGAGAACACAGAACAGAGCTAAAAATGGAGCATCATTCGCCACTGTTCTCATTTCAGGTTCTTCAGGTTAGCTGGTAAGCATGAAGGAAAATCCTAGCCAGTAGTTTTCAATCTCTAGAATGAGTACCAGTGCAATTTTTCTTGTTTCTGTCCTTCCTCACTGCCCATCCTCCCAAGCTTACCTCTGTGAGTGTGTACAAGATCTGATACGAGATCTCATCAGTAATAATATTTTTAAAAGACTTCACCTGCCTGAAGTGGAAGAAAAGGTATTGCTTATTTCCTCACATCTTTAAGAAAAATTTTAAAATCTAAGTGAAGTATCAGAAAAAAAGAAACAGCTTCCAGAGTCTGCAGGGCAAAACGAAGAATTATAAAGTGTCGCCAGTGGTGGTCCTCTGTGTGCTGAGGTAGGACTGCCTGGGTTTTGGTAATTTTGGCATAGTTTTCACTAAATTCTTCTACTATCCATCTGGTGATGAGAATTGTCAGTGTCATTCACTAACTCAACTGCCAATGTTCTTCTTCTCATAAGATGAAGCCTCTGCCCTGCTTGTTGCAGTCTTGCCCGTTAGAGATGTTTCTGTCCACTTTGATACAGCTTCTTGCAAGCCCATAATGACTGTGGCTGCCTTAGAGCATTCTCTTCTCTGCAGAGCTGGATTTCCTATGGGTCTCCTGCTTCACCAGTATGGGACAAAGAAACTGCTATGTAGACTGGCCCTTCCCATGGACAGGGTAGCTTACAGCAAGGGCTGATGGGACAGTCTGTGATAGCTCCCTTTGCAGGACCTGGCCTGTGGGACTCCCTACCCAGTCACAGCTGAGGCTTTTTCCTCCTGTAAAACTGCAGAAGGGGGCAAGGATTTGGCTTTCAATTTTCATTCACTAATATTTCTAGGACCCTTTTTCTGGCCTTCTCTCTTATGTCATGGAAAAAATCTCTTTGCTTTGTCTTTTCTTTCTCTGGACATTTTAATGATCCCAATGAGTTTCTTCAGTGCAGAGAATAAATGATGTTCACTCATTGACTTCTGAACAAAGACAGAAGATTTGACACCTTTCATATTTGTCTCTGCCAGCATTGATTTTCAGAAACAAATTTCTAAAATAAAATATGTCCCTCTGTAAAGACCGACTGAGTCAGGCATTTAAAGTTAAAATGAAAACTGTACAAAAGGTAAGCATGTGATGATTTTCCTATCTTTTGCCCTTATGCGAGTGATAGGAATAATTAGCTCTAGACATATCATTGCACTGTGCACTGTCGGCACACAGAAGATTGCCAGGTGTTGGATGTGATAGGAAATGCACAGCCTGATTATATATTCTAGAATCCAAGTGCTGCATAATATCTCTTTCAAATGAGATGAGGAGCAAGAATTTAAAGATATCACTTAATTTTTCAACTGCAGTCAAGCAACACCAGTGTTTCAAGATGAATTTGTTAATCACATGGGACTAGGGATTGTATGTGGTAATAAAAGACTAGAAAAACATTTTCTAGCAGGCAGCAATAACTGTTCCAGTCTGTTTAAGTAATTTTTTTTCCCTTTGCTAGTTTAATTTCCCCTGCCCTGCTACCTGCTTCAATTAATTGAAGTTGAAAGTGAATGCAGAGCTGGTAGAATACACCGGATTTGTGATTGTGGAAATGAAAACCATTTGGCTGCAAGGGCTGTGTAAAATTTAGCTTTAACGCAGTGAGGCAATGCAAAATCTCAGTACCACTGAAGAACTCCACACTGCTGTCTTCAGAGAAGGTCTGAGTGGTCTATGATCTTCTCCCAGCTCAGCTCCATGGCCATAGCTAAGGCAGTGGTGGCAGGGCAAGCCCCACATGCTGTGCAAACACTGCCTTCTGGCACTTGCTTGGGCAGGTAGGAACTTCGTGTTGCAAGTCACTAGGTTCCACCTGCCTGATGTGGACTGCTTGCAGGGATGCTGAGCATCACCAGTTGGAAAGGCATCTGTAAGGCTAGGGAGCACATCATTTTTCTGAGGCCATCAGCTCCTTGATAGGAACCCTCAAGCAGGTCTCAGATACATCACTCATGTAATGCATTCCCTCCTGTAGCTCTACACAGTGCTTCATATCTTAGCGAGTGACAAACAGCACAAGCAAGTAGACATCACAGTGTTCAAATAAATCATCTCAAGTGCAGACACTTTCAGAAAGTCTGAACCAAACTACGTAAATTCACTACATCTTATTTCTTTCAATGCAGAGATGGGCTAAGCAAATTCACCCTTGAAGATGCCTTCATTATTTAGAAACACAGTGACTGAAAAATAGTGTGTACTGCTCAGGCATGAAGAAACACATTTCTTCAAAGACTCCATAGCTATTTAGTTAGACTCATATTTACATCCTTTTTTATACATTTATTCCTAGTCTGTATACAAACAGATGCTGAGTTTTTCTTCCCTGATGTGTTTGATGACAAAAGAAGTTTCTCAAAATAATGTTTTTGTGCATTTGCAAGTGTATCCATGAACAGATTGCATCCTTCATTACTGTCTCTTAAGAAAGAAAAAAAAACTAGACATGATCAGAAAGTGACAAAGAAGCCACATAAATACACAGCTTTTCACAGTGTATGTTTTTTACTTCTTAGATAATCAGTCATAATAGAAAGGCTTTTCAGGGCTCCTCATTAGATTTTTAGCCTTTCTGCTCATTTAAAACTGGCTCTGGAATTGCTGTGCAATAGCAACACTGAATTTCCCTCTACTCTTCTGAGACTAATAAACCTTGTAGCAACTAATTTCACTAATAAATTTCTGTTCACATTAATGTTATACAGTTGTCACTCCTCTCCCCTCACCTGCACCTCTTTTTCCTTCCATCCTCTGAGAGAAAAAAGCCCTTCCACTCTTCTTTCCTGCCATTATTTCTGCTTTTGTTTTAAAACCCGTGTTTCAAATGGCAAGACATGGTCTAACCTAGATACTGGGAAAACCACAGATACTTTTCTTTTGCAGATGGACTTCTGATGATTTCTGAATATCACCAAGTACAGAACTTTTCAAGACCTCTTATTACAGAGGTCTAAATAAATGCATGCATATATATGCACATACATAAAATCATTTGGCTTTGGAGAACCTGAATGGAAAGTAACACATATTGTTGTGGTGCCAAACATCAACATCACTGGCAGGAGTCATACTGAATCCCACTGAGTCAACAACCCGAATAACCTGGTAGCAAAGTCCTGAAAACTGTTCAAAATTACATTGCCCTTAACTGACAGGACCATAGGCTTGAAGGTCCTAAAGGGAACATTAAATAAGTTTGTTTCCGTACCAGGAATGCTTCACTGGTCTGAGCAAAAATATTCCTTTGTTTGGGTGTTGAGCCCTGTGTCTGTACCACAAGACCATACATTGGGAATGAGACAAGTTGCTCTCTCCCTTCCTTTGTTGATCTATCTGCAGCAGTGAAAACCTTGGCCTCAGCAGCCTCTCTGCTGAATGGATCAGAGAAGACCTGAGCTAATGACTCAACTGAGCAGCATATCTGGAGTGTTTACGCCCTTGCTGGTGGCTAAATTTGCATGAACAGGTCTCAGTGATTTTGAATTTGTGGCTTAGTGTGTTTGGGAGGGGTTTGATCCAGTACCTTTAACCACACACAAAAGGTGAGCCTTGGCTCGGTACCATCTCACCTTACGGAGGAGCTGAGCCGTGTGGAGACCAGACTTTGTGCACTTCTGTCCTGTGCAGAAGTGCAGAAAGGGTCTTGCCATCAGGAGGAGGAGGCTGCTGAGGGGTGAAGATGGCAGAGGCGTCTCCACAGTTAAGTGCTAGCTCCATCCATAAAGCCTTACACTAGCCTTTGTGTGGATCTGCATAAGCTCTGCTCCTGAGGCTATGCGAGAGCCTGGTCTTCTCTTGATGGGCACAGTGAATCACTGAAGGGAGCAATGCTGGCAGAGCACTCAACTTCAGCAGCTGGACATGCTCCTCATGTGCTCTCTAGAAAGTAATTAGGGCTGTACAACTTGATATGATGCCTCTTTCTCAGGCTGGGCTTTGTACAGTTTCATACCTCATTTCTAGATGCCACTTAGTTACGACAAAAATTTTTTTAAAAAGTATTATTTATTGGTTTTGTGTTAAGAACTGAATGACAGTTTTCAGAAAATTTTCCTCAGACTTGGGATCTGTGCCACACAATGTAATTTTTTTTTCTGGTGCCTTAATGGGCAGACAAACCACAACTGAAGAGTGTTCCCTTGCCACCACAGATTTTTGGAGGTAGAACTTGATTGCCTTGTATTTACATCAAGTGCAAGAGGATGCAAATTTTATTGCCACAGCTAACATGGAAAATCTGTTCATCAGGCCATAAGTGGGGCAGCTTTCTCTTTTCATAATGTGTGGCTTGTTCCATGAAGCTGTGAGATGGTAAATAAAATGCACACCAAAAAACCCACATTTACTGAAGCAGTATCTTTACCATTCATTCAATGAGGAAAGGAACCTGCCTTGGAGTATGACCTGCAGGAATGAGACATCAAACCCTTCCAACATTTGTGGAGGCAGTGCTCCTGTTTTCGCCTGTCTTCTTGTCAGTGGTCAGTGCTGTGAATTACAACATATGAAGCTATTAGACCTGTGGTTGTTGATTAGCACACTACCAGCTGAAGGAGGTTAAATTAAAGTTTTTGGATCCTCTGAAATAACAGACAGTATGTATCAGAAATCCAAGATCAAGGAAAACAAAAGAAATTTGTATCTCACTGCATTTCGTGCTTGGTTTCTTGCTAAAGCTGAGGTTGAATTCTTCCTTATTCATCAGCAAGATTATTCCCATTACTTAGGTGGCCCTGCTTATTTAGTTTTCACTAGCTACCAAACTGTCATCTGAGAAGAGGGAAGTGATTTCCCTGATGCCGTGACTTCACTGTCAAACTGGTGCTCAGTTCCAGAGCTCCCAAAAGAAGACTTAATATAGATTTAAAGAAGTTGTAGAATTCAGGTGCCGTTTCAGTTAGTGATCTTGCTACAAATATGTAATTTTTTTCTCTGAACTCTCTAGCCCTCAATGAGTGTGACCCAGTAACTCAAGTACCTTGGACAAGTGGAACATGGACTACCTACGGCATGAGAGAATGACAGAAAATATTTTAATACAAAGGTAGACTAACTTGGGTGCTAATCAAGATGCCATATATTGTGCAGCACAAACATAAAGCAAACTTTTTTTTTCCCTTAAAAAGCATAGCTAATTTAGTAGCAGTCTCACTAAATGTCTGAGGAGAAATCAATTGATTACATCTGAGCACCTCTGGGAGGAATCTTAATAAACGAGGGCAGAAAAAATGAAGCTAAAAGGAAGAAGAAAGGATTCCAGTTAAAATAATTGACAAAACAAGAAACTTATTTTCTCTCCTAAATCTCAGCTTCTTTTTGTACAACTTTTTTCATGCAACTAGAAAGAATTGGCTTCAGACACTAAGAAATTTTATATCAAGACTTGGCTATGACCAACATCTTCAGAGGATGTTTACTACAGAAATCTCTAGATCTCATTTACAAATTCTGAGTGGTTAACTTTTGTGTTGATTTTAATGCTCGTATGACAAAGTTTATGTCTTGGAATTTGAACAGGTACTACACTTCTCATCCCCTTTGGCTAGGGGATTATTTGGTTATGGTAATTACTTGGTAATTATCTGGATAATAAAGTTTTTAACATGCTTCTGAAGAAAGATATTCTTCAGATATTCAGCTAGGCCAAAGAGGATTCAACAGTGCAACTGCGTAACTACCTGTTATGGTCTAAAAAGTTTCCTTAAATAACAGAAATGTCAAGGCTTAATTCTGGCCTGAGAGGATCATTTTGCTAGCACACAAGACTAGTGGCACTCCACACAGACTACGTGGGTAAAAAAATGCAACAAGTATTCAGTTCTACATTTGGAAGCGTTTAACAGCATTTCATATGGTTTCCAGGTTAATGGATAGAGAGGAGACTGTTGAATGGATGTAAAATTCATCTTCTGGAGCAGGTTCTCTGAGACCCCTCTTCACATAGGCTTCCTACAGTCACAGTAGCCTGTGGCTTCTATGGAAAACATACCAAAGCATATGTTTTTATGAAAAAATCAAAGTGTGACATCTTACCTGCATGTCGTTCACTGACCAGAAAGGCTGAGAGAAGCTAGGCAGATACTTAGGAAAGTTTCTAAATATCAGCTTACAGAATGCACTAAAACCCCAGTCTTGCAAACTACTCTCTAGCATGTATGTATGTACAGGAATTTTTGAAAGATCAGGATCTGCATGTGTAGGATGGTTTGCTTTATGTCCCTCTTTCCAGTTTTTAGCTCTTTTACATTGAGATGTTTCTATGCCTTCTTTATGAAATATCTTTCAAGGGGGCTTATTAAAACATCTGATGTTATAGAATATTCACAGAAGAAAAATTTTGACTCAAGTACAGAGTGACACTGATTGTAAAGATTATGCCTTTTTAGTTAGAGAGAAAAATAAGTACCTAGTTACTAATGCAACCAACAAAATTTAGTATGTCTCCTATTCTGATGGAAGGCTGCTTGAAATGAAATGATGGGCCATGAGTTACAAAATGCATGAGCTGAATCTATCCAAACATCTAACAAGAATGAGGAAGAAAATAAGAATAAATAAATAAATAATTGTGTGATATTTTAGAACAGAGATAAATGTCCGCAAGTACAAGTTTCATCCAATATTCAGAATATAGAATGTAAAATTTAAAATCCTGCCTCAGAAAGGAGATGCTTCCATTAACTCCTGTGTGACACTGAGCATCTGCCTGTGAAATGCGGTTAACAACATTTCCTTCCCTCAGGGGTGTGAAAATGCTTACAGACAAGATAGTTATCCTTCAGAACCCGTGGTCATGTAAGTTGAGTAGGTATCAATGAGAGCTAGGTGGTCAGGAAAAAGTTTTGACTTTAAAAAATATAGTTATAGTTTTGGGGCATGTGGAGGGGGGTGTATGTCAGGTAATTAAAAAAAAAAAAGAAATGGGCAGAATTGGGCCACCTAAGAATTTGGATAAGAATTCTTATATACAAGAAAGCAGAGCAGATTATGAGAAGATCCACTGCAGTCAAGTAAGTGTTAAGTAGGACACAGACTGATCTGTCAGATGTTAGGTCTTACCTGTGAGTGGTCCAGGAAGTCATTTCACTCTGTCCTTTACACAAAACATGAGAGCAGTTCAGGGGAAGAGCCTAACAGCATAACTTCTTCTGAGCTGAAGTTTCAAGTGATTTCAGAGCAGAATACAGCAATACCGGAGACGAGAAGTAACAATTTTCTGTGGGTTTTAATGTATCATTTGCACAGCACATTAGGGAAGGGGATCTTGAACCTCTCTTCCATTTCCCATTTGCTGGTATTTTTTATTCTCTACACTTAACAAAATACAATTATAGCTAAAGCTTAGTTGGGGATGTGAGCAAAGTTTAAACCTGGAGAGTATATCCCATGTTGTTATTTTATTTATGCAAAATTTTGCAGAGGGGCATCCCCATGCTTTCAGATATTTGTACAAAACAGCAGTAAGTTTTCTCTGTATCTGCACAAAAACAGTCCTAGAAAATAAGATAATGCCTCAGTCACTGATACTGATACCAGAAGTAATTTCCTTGCATGCTCTCTTTAACCATGTCATTTTAGAAACATCGTATCAGAGCAAATGAATCATGTTATACTATGTGTCACTCACACATGTGCAGTTCTGAAGTCCACCTGCACAGCCCAGATACCTGATGTCATCTGCCATAAGGTTACTATGTCTACCAGTATAGAGTCTACTAGTAGAAAAGCAGGTAACAACTGGGCTTTGCACATATGGTGTCTAATATTCCCTTCATCGATAACTTATACTCCTGCACAATCTCTTCCATGTGTTAACTAATGGTTCTTGTATCATCACAGTAAGCAATTTATACATTTAAGCCAGTTTACATTCTGTTTACCATTTTTGTGCTTCATTTCTCTCACTGAAATTAGAAAGTACCTTTCTCTTCTTGTTCAGCATTAAATTTCACTTGCAGTATTAACATAATGCTGTTGTGTTTGGATTTCTGTTTCCAACAGTGTGGGTGGAGGGGCTTGTTTTAAATGTCATCTTAAATTAAATCATTTCCATTGGAATGTGAGCAATTACATTTAAACTTTTCTATTGCTAATGGTTCTGTTTGTTTGCTTGCTTGCTGTTAATCTTTCTTCCACATTTCAAGAAAACTTGGAGATTTAAAACTACCTAACAAAAATTTTAGGCTGTCTGTAACGTGTTTTCCAAAAGATATCTTATTTTTCTCTCTCTTTCTCTCTCGCTCTTTCTCTCTCTCTCTCTCTTTTTTTTCTCTTCCCTTTCTTCTAATCTTATCCACAGCTATTCATTTTTAAGTCACCTACTGGAAGCCGTAGAGGTAGTAGTTTCTTTGCTTGCTAGTAAACTTGTTTATCTGTTTCAGAGTGTAAGATTGGTTTTGTAATAGTTCTTTACGTACGGTCCACTAAAGTACAGTGAAGCATTGAAAGCAAGGAATATGGCAATACATAATTACATTTTCACATTCCTTCAAAATAAACATTCTTGACGATATGTGCTTAGGATTTTGATGGGTCTGTAGTTTTAAATTAAGGGTCCTAATTGGTTTTTATTGTTTGATAAATGAACAGGGCATAGATGTTAACAAGTCCTTCAGTACATGTTGCTTTCTCTCAGCTGCTTAGATGAGCAGAAAGAAGTAATGGTGGGGAGGGTTTTGATATTGAGGGGATGTAATGTAAGTGTGAGAATGTGTTCTTATCAGCAAAGCTTTGCCTCTAGTTAGCCTTCAGTATGCATCACATATTTCCACTCATTGGCTACATCAGGTTAGTGGACCACAAGTATTTCATAGCCCACTTCATGATTTTGGCTTTCTCATGTTGAGACCAGAAGACCTTGCTGGAAATCACCTCATCAGACCTCACTGAATTGAAGCCTGGCTAGTGACTCCACAGGACTTGGGACACTAGTCCTTCAGGAGCCCATACAAGAACCTGAGGTCATCTTCATCCTGGAATAATGGTGCAAATCATGTTTGAGTACTCACAAACCAGCAGGACTTTTTTGTTTGGTTGAAGACTTGCTCTCTTGTTCTATGAAGCATTTGCTTTGGTTTGAGAAGGAACTCTCAAGTGTCAGACACTCCCTGTAGTCTTCACTGCAAGCAACCCTGAATGTCCCAAGAGGGACAGAGCTCCTGTGTTAAGGGGAAGGAGATTTATCTTTTTGCAAATGTAACTGAAGTCTTAGCAACTGATCATTTAAACTATATGATATTCACTCATGGAGTATATTCAGGAACATTCCAACTATTGAACCAGTCAACTGTGTTGGCCGTAGAGCAGACTGAAGCCCAGGGAAACAAATGAAAGCCAAATCTTTTATATACTGTTCCCTAGAAGCTGAAAAAAAACCAGTCACAAATAAATAAATAATTCCAAAGGCATTTCCTCACTTAAAAGGAAGATTAAGCCTGCATGAGGCAAGGCTTCACAACTCCCATTTGTGCTGAAGATCATTCCTTTGGGAGGAAAGGAGTGCAACTTTTAATTACTCTATGATATTAACATCCACCGCTCCTGGGCTGACTGCAGAAAGAAAATGAGGGTATAAAGGGTTTCTTAATGGACCGATTAATAGAAACAGAGGAGTTAAATATTTGAGAGGTGGAAGTCAAAGCTGTGGTAGAGGTGGTAGCTTATGCATGCCATTCTGTTGTTTTACTTTGCCTTACCTGCAGCAAGCCTAAGAAAAGAAAAATCAGGAAGTCTCACTTCATGGGTTTATTTTAATAGAAGACCATGACATGAGTTCAAAGCTCAAGTAAATCCACATGGCTGGCCCATTTCATAGGTACAGAAACAAAAGCACAGTCAGGAAATGGACTGACTTGCAGACGCCCAGCAAAACAAGACCAATCCCGACCAGGACTGAAGAGGGGAATACAGCAGCACGCAGCCACTCAGACAGGAAGCAGTTTCAAAAAGAAATACCTCTTTCAGGTTTTAGGCCGGTCTATGCTTCAGATGCTGGAGCCAGGGTTGCAGAAGACTGGGAGAGACAAGACTGTTCTGACTGAAAGCGGATCAACTCTAGTGTGGTGGCTGGATCTGCTTGGCACCTGCACTCATGTCCCCTCCTAGATTGCTAGACTAGGGTGGCCCCAACACAGTCTCTGATTGGAAGTGCAGTGCTCTGATGGTAAATAATTGATGACAATTGACTTGTTAGAGAAATTACATTGTTTTCTGAATTTACAAAGAAAGCATAGTTATCTCAAATGTTCTTATTATTAGAAATAGTTCAAAGACTTTTGCTCCTCATGGAAGATGCTTCTCCTTATCGTTTATAAATCTGTGCTAGGATTGTGATGCAAGCAGATGAGTAGCAGGTGGGATTATTTACTGTCCAGCCCTTGTTTTTCTGTCTGGAGCAAAAGAAAACCTGGGTAAATTAAACACTACCTACTATGCATAACTCCTTTTTTCTCAAATAAGACTACTTCTTCCACAACACAGGCTAATCCACTGAAACCTTTTTCGCTGTTATTACAAGGTGTTTTAGTTATTTACTTTTTCTTAAATCTCATTTTAACTTTTCTGTGCTCTTGTAAGCACAGACATCTCCAATGTTAATAAAAATACATGGATGTCTCATTTTATGATAAAGTTTTGGACTTTTAAATGAATTTTAAGTCTTTTATGCTCTTGCATCTCCTTCTCAAGTCTTACTTTCTGCTCAGTTGCAAAGGATTCCCTCAGCACAAAGAACTAATTCATTTCAGCAATTGTAGGGCACCATCCAAAGGGAGAAGAGAGATACACTCTATTAAATCAGCTGTGAATTGTATCATGGATGTATATTGAACCGATAATCAAATCCTTTCAATTCACATTTTATTTGTTATTACACAAAATCTTTTTAAATTACTCTTTTGAGTAAGTTTTTTTCCATTTTGTGCAATGCCTCCATCACTCTGAAAGCGAATCCTTTTGTCAGGGTGTCACAGATGAATATATTTAACACGGTTTGATTTGACAATGATTCAAACTTTATCACTAGTAAGGGGTAAACCAAAAGGGTTGGCACTTAATGATTGATTAATACAAGAACAAGCAAGTGATTTGGCAAAGTAGAACAGCAACTTGGTAGCACATTTGAGAATTAAAAGGTTCATACTACAAGGCACCTCGAATCAAAATTTATATACACAAACAAAAGAACACGGTTTGATTTGACAATGATTCAAACTTTATCACTAGTAAGGGGTAAACCAAAAGGGTTGGCACTTAATGATTGATTAATACAAGAACAAGCAAGTGATTTGGCAAAGTAGAACAGCAACTTGGTAGCACATTTGAGAATTAAAAGGTTCATACTACAAGGCACCTCGAATCAAAATTTATATACACAAACAAAAGACATACAGACACACAAACAAAGAGAAATACTTGGATCCAGTGCCCACCCTCAAATGCACAAACCAAAACACCTAAATAGGTAGCGAGATAGGAGAAAGAAGCCAGCCTATACCCAAAATTTCCCTCTTCGAGTTTAGAGTAAGAACTCATAATGCATCAACATTACTCAACAAGCAATGGCTGAGCTTCGAAGATGTCGTCCTTGCCCAGGCCTGGTGTCAGCCTATTGTCAGAAGATCCTGAGAGGCATCCCAGCCCAGGGGAGATGCCAGATGCAGCCCAGTGCAACCCAGGAGATCTCAAAGGGTCTCAATTTGGATCGCTCTTTATAGGGTGAGAATAATTGACATTTGCCAGGTATTCTTCCACTCTGGCCTAACTCAAGTGATGTAATGTTTTATCCTGTGCATGCCCAGAACTTGCTGGATCTTGGGGTCCTATCATCCACACTTTGGGCCATGATCAAGTAGGTTCAGAATGATAGGGATCGGAGTGGGAACCAGGACCGCTGAAGGAGTGCCTCTATGCTCTGGTCCACTGCACTGGTCACTGAAATGATTGACATTATTTTCCCCAGAGAACAGGGAAAGCAGTTAAGGGGGGGAGAGGGAGGGGGAGCAGGGGCAGGGAGTTGGAGGGGGTTGGGGCTTAACTCTCTTGTACTCTAACTTTCACAATCTGCATTTGTTTTTTCCAGCCCATTGTTGTGTGGCCCAGAGAGGGAAGTATCACCCTGTGTCAACCCTGGCCCATGGTGGGGGTAGGGAGTGCAGATCACACCATCACACAGGGATTTGCTAATTCATGTCACTTGGGTATCTTGCATGTATATCACTTAAGGTAAGGATTTGCTGATGTTGTCACACTGCCCATTTATTTATCAATATTGGTTTGCACCAACCAGCTATACGGATCATAAAAAGAGCAAGAGCCCTTTGATCCCACAGCATAACTCAGAAGGTGTAGTAGTTTCCTTTCTTTCTGTGAGTACAGAACATTTTTCTATGCTCCATTTTGTTGCTGAAGTTGATGACTGCAGCTGTGTTTTGCAATCTAGGCTTACCCCTTTCTCCTGCTCTGAAAAGTCACGCTGGGTGTTTCTGTGATGACTTACAGGATCTTTTCCCCTCCAGGACTCCCGTTCTTGGCAGGCCCCGGCCGCCCCGTACCCGGGCATGTGTGGGCTGGGGGGGGAGCAC
>NW_010399232.1:4189-4672 GCF_000710305.1 Buceros rhinoceros silvestris | reverse complement strand
TCAGTTGTGGGGGGGTTTTTTTTTTTTGTTTTTTGGGTTTTTTTGTTTTGGTTTTTTTTTTTTTTTTTGATGGGCTTTCCTGCTGCTGCACTGCTTTCCTTCATAGCTGGTATCCCAAATCTTTTCACAAGGAGACTCTCAGATTTGCTTCTCGAGTGATCTTCCGGGATGCTGAAAATCTTTTCTCTGTTTACCTCATGAAGCGGCATTCTGGCCAGAGCAGCAGCCTTTAAACAACACCCCAGTGTGGTTTTTTCTACCATTTCCTGTGCTAATCTTCTGCAGGTCACCCCTTTTCAGAATGGGTATGTCTATTACATAACATGGAAAAGAAGCAGTTCAGTCCCTTCCATCAGTCTAAAATATCAACACCTCCACTCCAGTATTCTGCCAAACTACCACAGTTTACAGCTAGGCCAGCCACTAGACAAATGACAGATGTTCTCTGTTACCCCTCTCCCTTCCCAAAGGGGACCGGAAAGG
>NW_010399232.1:0-4108 GCF_000710305.1 Buceros rhinoceros silvestris | reverse complement strand
TTAACCGCCCGCCCAGCCACTAGACAAATGACAGATGTTCTCAGTTACCCCTCTCCCTTCCCAAAGGGGAACAGAAAGGGAATGAGGGAGAGAGTCTTATGGATTGGAAAAGGAAACTAAACCTGCTTTAATGAGAATAATAATAAAATTAAAGATATACAAGCATATACAAAACCAAGACCCCCTGATGGCAACCACTTCACCCTCACCACTGATGCTGTGGCAGATGCTGGGAAAGTCCAGACTGGACTCAGAGCAGACAGGAGCCAGATGCAGGAGCTGGATTCTGGAACTGGGTTCAGGGACGCACAGACTGGGATTGAAGCCAGAATGAACTAAGTCCTCTTTGGACACCTGCCATTGAAGAAGAGAGCTTGACTCTTGTGACCCTCAGCTTTATAATGAATATCAGAGCGGAGAGAGTCCTCTTTGGACACAAGCCATTGAAGAAGAGAGCTTGAGCCTTCTGATCCCTCAGCTTTATATCAGATATGACGTCTATGGGATGGAACACCTTGTTGGTTAGTGTAGGGTCACCTATCCTGTCTGCTCCTCCCTGTAAGTGCAGTGTCTAAGTTGTGGCACCCCCGCCATGGTATACAGGATTTACCAGTGACCTTGTTCTGCATAGGAGCAAGTATAAACAAGAGCCTTTCTGCACACCAATCCTTGGCAGTAACTATGAACATCAAGCACTGTCCCGTCTCAAAGCAGACACTGTCTGCAAAAATACACTGTTAACTTCAGACAGTGCTGTTAGTGAGAAGAGATTGAGCTGAAAAGTGAAAGCACTGAACAGACAATTCTTTCTATTCTAGCTCAGACCAGGATGGAGGCTTACACTAGACATTGTCATGCTAACGTTTTGTATAGAGTCCTTGCACATAAAAGCAGCCCAAAATGACATTTCAGTGGATGTCAGACCCCTAAATACAAACTCTGAACAATGCTGTTTCACACACTCAAGGTACTTGAATTCAGACAGCTGAAGATTCTCTCTCTTGGAGAAGATTTTACTACTCTTTACAACTACCTGAAAGGAGGTCGTGGTGAGGTGGGGGTTTCTTCTCACATGTAATGAGTGACAGAACAAGAAGTAACGGCCTCAAATTGCACCGGGGAGATTTAGGTTGGATATCAGGAAAAATTTCTTTACAGAGAGGGCTGTCAGGCTTTGGAGCAGGCTACCCAGGGAGGTGGTTGAGTCTCCATCCCTGGAATTACTTAAAAGATATATAGATGTGGTGCTGAGGGGCATGGTTTAGGGATGCTGGCAGTGCAGGGTGAATGGAGGGACTCAATGATCTTAAAGCTGTCTTCCAAGCAAATTATTCTGTGATACTTCTCCTGTTTCGTATATCTTAGGTGTGATGTTTAACCATGAATCTATTTCTGAAAAATACATTCCTGTACTGTTCTTCTCTGTCCTTGAATGCCCTTCTCAGACCACTGGTTCCTCGGGTCCCAATGTGGTCATGTTCTCCCTGGGCTACCCAAGGAGTAGTCCAGTTGGGACCCACAAATCAAGAGTTTAAGTGCTATGTTTCTATTTAGAAGTAGGACTGAAAATTAACCAAGGCAAAAGACAGACCTTGAACGTTTATGAAAAATGATATCACTTTATGTAAGCAAAATGCTTTAAATGTCACCGTCTTTCAAATTGGAATAATAACTATTTCCTCCCTTACTAAAACACTGAGAAGTCTAAAGTCTACACCAGGGCTCTATTATTACACTGATAAAAACAGAAAAATCTTTCTCAAATCAAAACTGTAATTACTTCTCTGATCTTAACCCTAACAAGTCCAGGAGTAACTTGCAATCTAATAAATGACTGTGATTTATCCATCGGTGATTGAAGCTCACATTTCTTATGATGAGCACATGTTCACAGAGCTGGCTTGCCAAAGTGAACTCTGATAGTTCCCAGTACACCTTTGCTGGCCGTTTTTAGAAAATGCACCAGTATCATGGCAAACAAAATTTCAGTGAAAAAAGCTGCCTCAACATCTTGTCTGATGTTCTCAAGATAACAGTGAAGCACTTTCAGATTTTTTCAATGTGTTGAATTTTTTCACAATGCTATGCTTGAAAGGAACTGAAAAATAATCCTATGAAGTAAATTCTCTGGGCTTTTAAAACTCTTTTAGCCCTAATAGAAGTTTCTTACATACTTAGAAAGATCCAAAAAGTATAGCTGATTGGAAAATATCTAAAAAAAAAAAATATATGTATATATATATTTGTGTTTTAAAGGCCAAACTTGTTTCTCTTGGCAGTGCACTGTCAAACATGTCAATCTAATTGTTGAACCATAAATTGTGTGTACAGTGAATGCTGTCACCTTGTTAGAGATGTTTTAATATGGCAAAGATCGTTTTCTGGTAATCACAGATCAAGTGATGCAGTTTTGCAGTCCTACAAACTATGAGGGTTTGTCTAATTGTGAAAAAGGTCTTTTAACAGCATAACACTGTGGCAACAAGTCAATGCTGCAATTACATGTTTTGTTTCTGACAGAAAGCATTGAGTGTCAACACAATTTCTTGGCTGTTACCAAACTGATAAAGCCAGGCATTTGGGATAAAGCTGTTAAGTAGGCATGGACAATCTCCATGGAGGTAAAGGAGCAGAATAGACTTACAAGAGGCTTCCTGAGAAACCACTCAAAATATTGCAGAAAACTTTTTTTTTAATTTTTCAGGTCTTATCTCCGGAATGTGATGTTTCAACTCTGCTAAACAGACTGTTTAGAAATTCTCAAAGGGAACAAATTTTCCGTCTGAGAATGAAGTTTTGTCATATTCCAACTGTTTGCATAGACATTTTGATTTCTGTGAGAGTGTGATAGGGTAGGCAGGGATTTTAAATGTGCCAAAACTTCTTTCTAACCTCTATGTAGCCTACCTGTCTGCTGGAGACTAAATAGCTCCCAGAACCTTCAGTTCCTGGCTCAAGTGGGAATTGTAGGTTTTCTGGGAATCTGAGGTTTCAATTATGATGCTAGCTGCCAGTCATAAGAAGGAGTTGGGAGACAAGACCTCTAATCAACATGCACAGAGCATGGAAGCTAGCACTTCTAGGGTTTCCCAACTCCATTCATTAATAAAGACTCAGTTTTCCCTCACACCACCAAGTTAGGCTACATTTTTACATTGCCAAGAGTCACATTATTTTTTTAAATGAAAATTCACAACTTCAAAATTATAGTGAATTTCAGTGTTCCTAAATCCTTTTAAAAATTGAATTATTTTATCCACTTCTTTAAATCACTTTGCAGTTATTTTCAACGTATTTAATTTATATTCTATAAGATTCTCTCACTAAGGCTCCAAGTTCACCCTGTCTTCATTGTGTCTAACTGCTGGTGTTAGTACTTGTATCAAGTTGTGAATGGGTATTTTTCAGTGCTCAGATCTCCTTTTTTCCAGCCATTGTAACTTTTTTTCCCAGTGAAACTTGGCCCTTAATACAACAAGAATAAGTCAGGAGACTCAAGGAGAGATGTTCACCATCCCTGGATGTATGTGGAAGACGTGCAGATGTGGTGCTTAGGTACATGGTTTAGGGACCCTGGCAGTACAAGTTGAACAGTTGGACTCAATGACCTTAAAGGTTTCTTCCAACCAAAATAATAATTCTGTGATTCTGTGCTTGGTCTTGCTTCTGCCCTTTTTTTTTTTTTTCTCATCTTCAACAGACCTGTGATAGTGTACCTCCCTTTCCTTTCTAAACCCTTTCACACCAGAATCCCAGAGCCATTTGCTGTCCTTGCAAGCTACTATGGAGTCACTATCTCCAGCCTTTGGTTTATCAGGCCTGTTTCATAGATATGTTGTTTATGAATATGAAAGTCTGTATCTCTCAATTCTCTTCAAGCTGTAGAAGATAGACTTTTGCTGCTCATATACATCAGTCAAGTCTAACTCCAGCAAAATTGACATAGCCATAGCAGATCATTGTACTGGAAAAGTTGGTTGTTTGCCTTTGGCTGGGTAATTATTGAAATTTGGGGAAATGTGGAGTGCATTATTTTGGAGGAAAATCTATAGCAAAATACCGGGGCATAAGCAGCTTAGAAACTACACCTCCTCTTCTCCCCACCCCC
>NW_010399231.1:27878-29796 GCF_000710305.1 Buceros rhinoceros silvestris | reverse complement strand
TGAGAAACTTCTCATTACTGGAAGTGGTTTCTCTAGTTTCTGGAGCATGTGGGTGCTCCCGGGTTATAATTCTTACGAGAAAATACATTTTCTTCTTTCCTATTCCTTCTCTTTTTACTTTCTCTGTCAACTCTAGAGCACAAGGCGACAGCTGAGAGGAAAGGGAGCAAACAGACAGTAAGTCAAGCAGTGAGGAACCTCCCAGAGCAGGATTCGCTGCCTGGGCCGCAGCAGATAGAGTTGAAGCAAGCGGAGATGCCAATGTGAAGAGACCGAGTCCACGTGTGTTAGCTGAAAGGCTCTGAAAACGCTGCCAGGCTGTCAGGGGAGAAGGAGGCTGGGGGATGCTTCGAGTCTTTTGAAAGAGAGCAGAAGCCAGCCCGGGGCTGGGCTAGTCTGGTGAAAAGTTGCTGTGGCCCAGGTCCTCCCCAGCTCTAGGTTCGGTTGTACCCTGAGTTTCACTGGCAGGTTCTAACACCCAGCAGGGACGAGGGCAGCCGCTTTCCCAGGCTGTTGCACAAAGGACGTTGCGCAGTACCGGCTGTACGTAGCTACAAGCAGCACTGTGTTACTTTGGGTGTTGTCCAGGAGGTGACAGGACACGCTCCCTGCTCTAAAGGGGTCACAACCGTCACCCTTTTGTCGGTTCTGCGGGGTTTGGTGATTGTGAAAACATGTTCTACCTCCCCAGCCTCTCCTGACACAGTTTCCCCCCGAGTTTTGGCAAACCCCATCTATTGCACTGGCTGCCCTTGCTCTTTTTCGATGGTGCCCCCTCAGCTGTGTGACCAAACAGGGGCCGCCCGGCTGGGGCGCACAGGCAGCAGGAGCTCCCTGCTGGGGCTGGCGGCAGGACCCTTTGGTCCGTGCTGAAATCTCTGCTGATAACCAGGTGTTGCAGGGGCTCACCTGGCTCGTGTGGCATCTCTCGGGGAAGTCACCGCTTGGTCCAGAGTCCCTGACACGGTGGCGGGAGCAGGAAGAGTTCAGTGTCTCAGCTCTGCGTGCTCCTGCTCTTTGGAAAGGTGACGGATGCAGCCACAGTTCTGTCCCTCCAAAGGCCTGGATCGCCCTGGCTGGCTGAAAACGCTTTGATGTGTTCTGAGCACTGCGCCCCTTCCCTTCCTTTGCCCCCTCAGGGCTATGTGCAGGCAGCACCCCTGCTTTCTGGCCCCCGCTAAGACAGCGATGGGCTATGCCTGCGCCCAGCTGTGCCCAGTGGCCGCTGGGGAGCGCTTCCTCCTCCCCTTCCCCATGAAGGCCACGTCCCTGTCCCGCTGTCCTGCTGTCCTGCTGTCCGTCAGAGAGCAGAGACACCGCCGGGAGCTGTTCCTGCTGCTGCAGTAGAGCACAGGCCGTATCGCCTGTCTCTGGCGGCCTCGCTGCCTTGTCTGCTGACAGTATTTTCCTGCTTTTGGTGGCGAAGGATGAATTGCAGCTGATGGCAGTTGCTGCAGCTGGGCGAGCCCCTCGCAGGCGCTGCAGGAGTGAGGGGCACATCGCAGTCTGGCAGCAGCAGTGTGAACGCGGAGGCTGTCACTGGCGCCTGGTCCCTGGCTGAAGTTCCCTGGTGCTGTGTGAGTGCCGCTGTGTTTCCTCCATGCAGGGCAGGCATGCTGAGGCAGGGCTCTGCAGCAGGACCCCCTGGTTGCTGCGCAGGCTGGTTGTGTCCGTAGCTGCTGCTTTAGTGACTCTGCTCGTGAACAGGCGCGTGTTAAGCGGTCTTCTGGCAGATGGCATTGCTGCAGGCAGCAGCGCTCGCCCTGGTGCGGTGGAGCCGGCGTGGTGGCTGAGAGCTCACCTCGCTTGCGAAGGCCATGCCTCTGGCCCGCTGTTCTGCTCGGTTCCCTACGCGTGCCGGTGGCGGCGGGGCTCCTCCGGCTGGGGGGAGGCATTTCCACAAGCCGCGGCGCCCGCC